>NC_060179.1:45920487-45968568 GCF_021184085.1 Oncorhynchus gorbuscha
ACCCAGCGACTTCAGACGCTCGTTACACTGCCGTCGAGATCCAAGGAGCCATGCTCGGCAGACACGAGCAGGAATTGTCTGCTGCTCGCCATGCCGTGGAGAACCTGGCCGCTCAGGTTTCCGACCTCTCTGGACAGTTCCAGAGTCTACGTCTCGTGCCACCTGTTACTTCCTGGCCTGCCGAGCCTCCAGAACCTAGGGTTAATGCTCTAACAAATTCCAGAACTTTAAAGAGGAGATGATTCGGGTTTTTGACCGTTCAGTTTTGGTGGGGAGGCTTCTAGGGCCCTGGCTTCCTTATGCCAAGGTGAACGGTCCATAACGGATTATTCTATTGAGTTTCGCACTCTTGCTGCCTCTAGTGAGTGGAACGAGCCGGCGCTGCTCGCTCGTTTTCTGGAGGACTCCACGCAGTGGTTAAGGATGAATTCTCTCCGGGAGGTTCCTTCAGATGTGGACTCTTTGATTGCTCTCGCCATCCGCATAGAACGACGGGTAGATCTTCGTCACCGGGCTCGTGGAAGAGCTCGCATCAACGGTGTTTCCCTGCTCCGCATCGCAACCATCTCCCTCCTCTGGCTTTGAGACTGAGCCCATGCAGCTGGGAGGGATTCGCATCTCGAATAAGGAGAGGGAACGGAGGATCACCAACCGCCTGTGCCTCTATTGCGGAGTTGCTGGACATTTTGTTAATTCATGTCCAGTAAAAGCCAGAGCTCATCTGTAGCGGAGGGCTACAGGTGAGCGCAACTTCTCAAGTCTCTCCATCAAAGTCCTGTACTACTTTGTCGGTCCACCTACGCTGGACCGGTTCGGGTGCTACATGTAGTGCCTTGATAGACTCTGGGGCTGAGGGTTGTTTCATGGACGAAGCATGGGTTCGGAAACATGACATTCCTTTCAGAGAGTTAGATAAGCCTACGCCCATGTTCGCCTTAGATGGTAGTCATCTTCCCAGTATCAGATTTGAGACACTACCTTTAACCCTCACAGTATCTGGTAACCACAGTGAGACTATTTCTTTTTTGATTTTCCGTTCACCGTTTACACCTGTTGTTTTGGGTCATCCCTGGCTAGTATGTCATAATCCTTCTATTAATTGGTCTAGTAATTCTATCCTATCCTGGAACGTTTCTTGTCATGTGAAGTGTTTAATGTCTGCCATCCCTCCCGTTTCTTCTGTCCCTACTTCTCAGGAGGAACCTGGCGATTTGACAGGAGTGCCGGAGGAATATCATGATCTGCGCACGGTCTTCAGTCGGTCCCGAGCCAACTCCCTTCCTCCTCACCGGTCGTATGATTGTAGTATTGATCTCCTTCCGGGGACCACTCCTCCTCGAGGTAGACTATACTCTCTGTCGGCTCCCGAACGTAAGGCTCTCGAGGATTATTTGTCTGTGTCTCTTGACGCCGGTACCATAGTGCCTTCTTCTTCTCCGGCCGGGGCGGGGTTCTTTTTGTTAAGAAGAAGGACGGTACTCTGCGCCCTGCGTGGATTATCGAGGGCTGAATGACATAACGGTTAAGAATCGTTATCCGCTTCCCCCTTATGTCATCAGCCTTCGAGATTCTGCAGGGAGCCAGGTGCTTTACTAAGTTGGACCTTCGTAACGCTTACCATCTCGTGCGCATCAGAGAGGGGACGAGTGGAAAACGGCGTTTAACACTCCGTTAGGGCATTTTGAGTACCGGGTTCTGCCGTTCGGTCTCGCCAATGCGCCAGCTGTTTTTCAGGCATTAGTTAATGATGTTCTGAGAGACATGCTGAACATTTTTGTTTTTGTCTATCTTGACGATATCCTGATTTTTTCTCCGTCACTCGAGATTCATGTTCAGCACGTTCGACGTGTTCTACAGCGCCTTTTAGAGAATTGTCTCTACGTAAAGGCTGAGAAGTGCTCTTTTCATGTCTCCTCCGTTACTTTTCTCGGTTCCGTTATTTCCGCTGAAGGCATTCAGATGGATTCCGCTAAGGTCCAAGCTGTCAGTGATTGGCCCGTTCCAAGGTCACGTGTCGAGTTGCAGCGCTTTTTAGGTTTCGCTAATTTCTATCGGCGTTTCATTCGTAATTTCGGTCAAGTTGCTGCCCCTCTCACAGCTCTTACTTCTGTCAAGACGTGTTTTAAGTGGTCCGGTTCCGCCCAGGGAGCTTTTGATCTTCTAAAAGAACGTTTTACGTCCGCTCCTATCCTCGTTACTCCTGACGTCACTAGACAATTCATTGTCGAGGTTGACGCTTCAGAGGTAGGCGTGGGAGCCATTCTATCCCAGCGCTTCCAGTCTGACGATAAGGTTCATCCTTGCGCTTATTTTCTCATCGCCTGTCGCCATCTGAGCGCAACTATGATGTGGGTAACCGTGAACTGCTCGCCATCCGCTTAGCCCTAGGCGAATGGCGACAGTGGTTGGAGGGGGCGACCGTTCCTTTTGTCGTTTGGACAGACCATAAGAACCTTGAGTACATCCGTTCTGCCAAACGACTTAATGCCCGTCAAGCTCGTTGGGCGTTGTTTTTCGCTCGTTTCGGTTGTGATTTCTTACCGTCCGGGTAGCAAGAACACCAAGCCTGATGCCTTATCCCGTCTGTTTAGTTCTTCTGTGGCTTCTACTGATCCCGAGGGATTCTTCCTTATGGGCGTGTTGTCGGGTTAACAGTCTGGGGAATTGAAAGACAGGTTAAGCAAGCACTCACGCACACTGCGTCGCCGCGCGCTTGTCCTAGTAACCTCCTTTTCGTTCCTGTTTCCACTCGTCTGGCTGTTCTTCAGTGGGCTCACTCTGCCAAGTTAGCTGGTCATCCCGGTGTTCGAGGCACTCTTGCGTCTATTCGCCAGCGCTTTTGGTGGCCGACTCAGGAGCGTGACACGCGCCGTTTCGTGGCTGCTTGTTCGGACTGCGCGCAGACTAAGTCGGGTAACTCTCCTCCTGCCGGTCGTCTCAGACCGCTCCCATTCCTTCTCGACCATGGTCTCACATTGCCTTAGACTTCATTACCGGTCTGCCTTTGTCTGCGGGGAAGACTGTGATTCTGACGGTTGTCGATAGGTTCTCTAAGGCGGCACATTTCATTCCCCTCGCTAAACTTCCTTCCGCTAAGGAGACGGCACAAATCATTATTGAGAATGTATTCAGAATTCATGGCCTCCCGTTAGACGCCGTTTCAGACAGAGGCCCGCAATTCACGTCACAGTTTTGGAGGGAGTTCTGTCGTTTGATTGGTCGTCCGTCAGTCTCTCTTCCGGGTTTCATCCCCAGTCTAACGGTCAAGCAGAGAGGGCCAATCAGACGATTGGTCGCATACTACGCAGCCTTTCTTTCAGAAACCCTGCGTCTTGGGCAGAACAGCTCCCCTGGGCAGAATACGCTCACAATTCGCTTCCTTCGTCTGCTACCGGGTTATCTCCGTTTCAGAGTAGTCTGGGTTACCAGCCTCCTCTGTTCTCATCCCAGCTTGCCGAGTCCAGCGTTCCCTCCGCTCAAGCGTTTGTCCAACGTTGTGAGCGCACCTGGAGGAGGGTGAGGTCTGCACTTTGCCGTTACAGGGCACAGACGGTGAGAGCCGCCAATAAACGCAGGATTAAGAGTCCAAGGTATTGTTGCGGCCAGAGAGTGTGGCTTTCCACTCGCAACCTTCCTCTTACGACAGCTTCTCGTAAGTTGACTCCGCGGTTCATTGGTCCGTTCCGTGTCTCCCAGGTCGTCAATCCTGTCGCTGTGCGACTGCTTCTTCCGCGACATCTTCGTCGCGTCCATCCTGTCTTCCATGTCTCCTGTGTTAAGCCCTTTCTTCGCACCCCCGTTCGTCTTCCCTCCCCCTCCCGTCCTTGTCGAGAGCGCACCTATTTACAAGGTACATAAGATCATGGACATGCGTTCTCGGGGACGGGGTCACCAATACTTAGTGGATTGGGAGGGTTACGGTCCTGAGGAGAGGAGTTGGGTTCCGTCTCGGGACGTGCTGGACCGTTCACTCATCGATGATTTCCTCAGTTGCCGCCAGGATTCCTCCTCGAGTGCGCCAGGAGGCGCTCGGTGAGTGGGGGTACTGTCATGTTTGTCATTTATTATCATGTCTTGTCCCTGTGCTCCCCATTCTGTTCGTTTCCCTCTGCTGGTCTTATTGGGTTCTTTCCCTCTTTCTATCCCTCTCTCTCCCCCTCCCCTCTCACTCTCTCGCTCTCTCTTCTCTCTATCGTTCCGTTCCTGCTCCCAGCTGTTCCTATTCCCCTAATCATCATTTAGTCTTCCCACACCTGTTCCCGATCCTTTCCCCTGATTAGAGTCCCTATTTATTCCTTTGTGTTCCGTTCCTGTCCCGTCGGTTCCTTGTTTAGTATTCACCATGCTGTGATTGCGTTTCGCCCTGTCCTGTCGTGTTTTTGCTGTGATTGTGTATCGCCCTGTCCTGTCGTGTTTTTTGCCTTCATCAGATGCTGCGTGTGAGCAGGTGTCTCTGTCTACTACGGCCTGCGCCTACCCGAAGCGACCTGCAGTCTGTGGCCGCTTCTCCAGTTATTCCCCTCTACAGACTAGAGGATTTCTGTTATTCCCTGTTTGGACTTAAATAAACTCTGTTTCTGTTAAGTCGCTTTTGGGTCCTCTTTCACCTGCATGACAACCACAGTGAAACAATACTACATTACAATGTGCAGTGCCTTCAGAAAGTATTCACACCCCTTTACAACTTGAATTTAAAATGGAATAAATGTAGATTTTGTGGCACTGATCTACACACAATTACCATAATGTTAAAGTGGAATTATGTTTTTAGAAATGTTTATAAATGTATAAAAAAATGAAAAGCTGAAATGTCTTTAGTCAATAAGTATTCAACATGTTTGTTAGGGCATACCTAAATAAGTTCAGTTGTAAAAAAAAATGTGCTGAACAAGTCACACAATAAATTGTGCATGGACTCAATCTGTGTGGAATAATAGTCTTTAACATGATTTTTAAAACTACCCCATCTCTGTACCCCACATATACACAGTTGTGTAAAGTACTTAAGTAGCAATACATTAAAGTACTGCTTAATCGTTAAGAGTCTATTGACGGACACGTGCCTTAATCTAAGTAACATAATAAAAACAACCCTATAAAAATCTGTCAGTTTAAACTAGAGATATCTGCACCGCATCCGCCTATGTCGACCTCCTGCATCAGCGGAGGAAGGTGCCCAAGCTACATCGGTGTTTGTCCATGAGACTTCACAACAAAAAACGGTATTTTCATGATAATGTCTTTAGAAAATGTCTTTAGAGTCCGAAAGGTTTGGCCTACAAACTTATATGACCACTCTATGGAAAGATGAGACTCTCGCGAACATGATTTGCTCTTTGACCCCCACAAGTGTCACAGGACTCTTGTGAAGGTAACCCATACAAATGAATGGAAGTATGGAGGTAGTTTTGTGCCAACAAAAATAAAAGGGTTAAATATGTGTCCAAAAAAAGACAAATATTTCCTGAGCTTTCTTATATCTCCTAGATATAGGACAGACATTTCAAAACCGTATTCCTTATGATACATTTTTTTTATTTATGAATGTGTTATTCTATGGGCTATAGTACTGACTGCCAAATTCAAGATTAACATTTTTATCAACTCATTTTTGATTCCTAAAGGGATCCTAAAATGTTAAATCAAATAGCTTAATGATCGATGGTATGACCATCTTAAAACAATTCCATTTATTAATTTAGGACCCCCCCCCCTCCCCTATCCTTTTAGAGGTTTTAAGTAGTTTTGGGGGGTATCTGTACAACTTGTGGTTTCACTCCACTACATTCCTAAAGAAAATAATATACTTTTTACACTCTACATTTTCCCTGACACCCAACAGTGCTCGTTACATTTTGAATACTTAGCAGGACAGAAAAAGGGTCGCATTCACACACTTATTAAGAGAACATCCCTGGACATCCCTAATGTGTCTGGTCTGGCGGACTCACTGAACAAAAATGCTTTGTTTGTAAATGATGTCTTTCGTGTTGGAGTGTGCCCCTGGCTATACGTACATTTAAAAAATAAGAAATCGTAATCTCTGGTTTGCTTAATATAAGTCATTGGAAATGATGTATACATTTAATACTTTAGTAGATTTTAGCAATTACATTAACTTTTGACTATTTAACATTAACATTAACTCATTTTAAATTAAGGTATCTTTACTTTTACTCAATTATGACACATGGGTACTTTATCCACCAATGCACATAGAATTATCTGTAAGGTCCCTCAGTCGAGCAGTGAATTTAAAATACAGATTTAACCATGAAGACCGACGTTTTCCAATGGTTTGCACCTTTTGGTAGATGGGTTAAAAAAAGACAGACATTGATTATCCCTTTGAGCATGGTGGAGATGTTAATTACATGTTGTGTTGTGTATCAATACACCCAGTCACAACAAAGATACAGTACAGGTGCCCTTACCAACTCGTAAAACTTTCATCATGAAACCAATGGTGATTTTAATGAGTAATGCCTGTGATAGCACACACCTGAGGATGGATCAAAAACATTGTAGTTACTCCACAATACTAACATAATTGACAGAGTGTAAAGAAGGAAGCCTGTACATTCCAAAACATGCATCCTGTTTGGAATAATGTAATGTAATAAAGTAATAATGTAACAAATGTGGCACAGAAATGAACTTTTTGGGGGCAAATCCAACAAGGAATCACTCTTCATATTTTCAAGCATGGTGGTAGCTGCATCATATTCTGGGTACGGACTAAGGAGTTTTTTTTAGGATAAAAAGAAATGAAATAGAGCTGACCCCATGCTAAATCCTGGAGGAAAACTTGGTTCGGTCTGCTTTCCAACAGATACTGGGAAACAAATTCCCCTTTCACAAGGATAAATCAAATGTTACTTGTCACATGCGCCGAATACAACAGGTGTTACCTTTACAGTGAAATGCTTACTTACAAGCCTTTAACCAACAATGCAGTTATTTTTTTAAATAAGTGTTAAAGTATTTACTAAAAGAAACTGAATTAAAAATCTTAAATGAAAATTAATAAAGGACAAAAATAGAAAAATAAAAAAATAATTAAGGAGCAACAATACCATAACAGTAGCAAGGCTACATACAGGGGGTATTGGTACAGATACTGCTTGCCATGCGGTAGCAGAGAGAACAGTCTATGACTAGAGTGGCTGTGGAGTCTTTGGCCATTTTTAGGGCCTTCTTCTTCTGGGGCGGCAGCGTAGCCTAGTGGTTAGAGTGTTGGACTAGTAACTGGAAGGTTGTGAGTTCAAACCCCCAAACTGACAAGGTACAAATCTGTTGTTCTGCCCCTGAACAGGCTGTTCCCAGGCCGTCATTGAAAACTGACTTGCCTGGTTAAATAAAGGTAAAATTATTAATTTTTTTTTTAATTCTGGAGGTCAGGAAGCTTGACCCCAGTGATGTACTGGGCCGTACGCACTACCCTCTGTAGTGCCTTGCGGTCTGAGGCCGAGCAGTTGCCATACCAGGCGGTGATGCAACCAGTCAAGATGCTCTCGATGGTGCAGCGGTATAACTTTTTGAGGATCTGAGGACCCATGCATGGGTGTCTGAGCTGTGTGCTAGTTGTTCAAACAGACAGCTCTATGCTTTCAACATCTCAATACCTCTCACAAAGACTAGTGGTGCAGTCAATTTTTCCTCTACTTTGTGCCATGAGAGATTGACATGCATGTAATTGAGGTTAGCTCTCCATGTACATTTAAAGGCCAACCGAGCTTCTCTGTTCTGGGCCTACTCTTATTTGCCTACAGTATGTCCCTCTTTGTGGGACTTGACCATAAAACTGAGCAGCAGTTCAGGTGCCATAAAACCAGGACCTGTGGGACTTGTCAAGAAAGCAGAGCAGCACTTCGTTACGGACAGATCTCTCCCCATCTTAGGTACCATTGCATCAACATGTTTTGACCATGAAGTAATTTAGTCCCCTCAACTTGTGTATAATTGTCACGTCCTCACCACTTGTTTCTCTATGGTGGAGTATGTCAGGGCGTGACTAGGGGGTAGTCTAGTTTAATATTTCTACGTGGGGTTCTAGTTTAATTGTTCCTATGTTGGTGATTTTGTATGATTCCCAATTAGAGGCAGCCGGTAATCATTGTCTCTAATTGGGGATCATATTTAAGTAGTTGTTTTTCCCACCTGTGTGTGTGGGTGTAACGTTTTCTTCCGTTGAAGGAGAGGACCAAAGCGCAGCGTGGTTAGTGTTCATCTTATTTAATAATAATCCAAACTGAGCACTTCAAATTATAAAACAACAAATGTGAAAACCAAAAACAGTCCTATCTGGTGCATAGACACAAAGACAGAAGACAACCACCCACAAACCCCAACAGAAAACAGGCTACCTAAATATGGTTCCCAATCAGAGACAATGACTAACACCTTCCTCTGATTGAGAACCATATCAGGCCATACATAGAAATGGACAAACTAGACACACAACATAGAATGCCCACCCAGCTCATGTCCTGACCAACACGAAAACAAGGAAAGCACAAAAGAACTATGGTCAGAACGTGACAGTGGGATATTGTTTTGTGTTAGTGCATGTGCACCACTTTGTCACGTTTCGTTGTTTCTTTATTTTGTGTTTTGTGCTAAGTTTCACTATAATAAATAATGTGGAACTCAACATCCGCTGAGCATTGGTCCGTTTCTACACACGACCATGACAATAATGTTGAGTCATCAGCCAGTGGCATGCTTCATTTACATTACATTTACATTTAAGTCATTTAGCAGACGCTCTTATCCAGAGCGACTTACAAATTGGTGCATTCACCTTATGACATCCAGTGGAACAACCACTTTACAATAGTGCATCTAAATATTTTAAGGGGGGAGGGGGGTGAGAAGGATTACTTTATCCTATCCTAGGTATTCCTTAAAGAGGTGGGGTTTCAGGTGTCTCCGGAAGGTGGTGATTGACTCCGCTGTCCTGGCGTCGTGAGGGAGTTTGTTCCACCATTGGGGAGCCAGAGCAGCGAACAGTTTTGACTGGGCTGAGCGGGAACTGTACTTCCTCAGTGGTAGGGAGGCGAGCAGGCCAGAGGTGGATGAACGCAGTGCCCTTATTTGGGTGTAGGGCCTGATCAGAGCCTGGAGGTACTGAGGTGCCGTTCCCCTCACAGCTCCGTAGGCAAGCACCATGGTCTTGTAGCGGATGCGAGCTTCAACTGGAAGCCAGTGGAGAGAGCGGAGGAGCGGGGTGACGTGAGAGAACTTGGGAAGGTTGAACACTAGACGGGCTGCGGCGTTCTGGATGAGTTGTAGGGGTTTAATGGCACAGGCAGGGAGCCCAGCCAACAGCGAGTTGCAGTAATCCAGACGGGAGATGACAAGTGCCTGGATTAGGACCTGCGCCGCTTCCTGTGTGAGGCAGGGTCGTACTCTGCGGATGTTGTAGAGCATGAACCTACAGGAACGGGCCACCGCCTTGATGTTAGTTGAGAACGACAGGGTGTTGTCCAGGATCACGCCAAGGTTCTTAGCGCTCTGGGAGGAGGACACAATGGAGTTGTCAACCGTGATGGCGAGATCATGGAACGGGCAGTCCTTCCCCGGGAGGAAGAGCAGCTCCGTCTTGCCGAAGTTCAGCTTGAGGTGGTGATCCGTCATCCACACTGATATGTCTGCCAGACATGCAGAGATGCGATTCGCCACCTGGTCATCAGAAGGGGGAAAGGAGAAGATTAATTGTGTGTCGTCTGCATAGCAATGATAGGAGAGACCATGTGAGGTTATGACAGAGCCAAGTGACTTGGTGTATAGCGAGAATAGGAGAGGGCCTAGAACAGAGCCCTGGGGGACACCAGTGGTGAGAGCGCGTGGTGAGGAGACAGATTCTCGCCACGCCACCTGGTAGGAGCGACCTGTCAGGTAGGACGCAATCCAAGCGTGGGCCGCGCCGGAGATGCCCAACTCGGAGAGGGTGGAGAGGAGGATCTGATGGTTCACAGTATCGAAGGCAGCCGATAGGTCTAGAAGGATGAGAGCAGAGGAGAGAGAGTTAGCTTTAGCGGTGCGGAGCGCCTCCGTGATACAGAGAAGAGCAGTCTCAGTTGAATGACTAGTCTTGAAACCTGACTGATTTGGATCAAGAAGGTCATTCTGAGAGAGATAGCGGGAGAGCTGACCAAGGACGGCACGTTCAAGAGTTTTGGAGAGAAAAGAAAGAAGGGATACTGGTCTGTAGTTGTTGACATCGGAGGGATCGAGTGTAGGTTTTTTCAGAAGGGGTGCAACTCTCGCTCTCTTGAAGACGGAAGGGACGTAGCCAGCGGTCAGGGATAAGTTGATGAGCGAGGTGAGGTAAGGGAGAAGGTCTCCGGAAATGGTCTGGAGAAGAGAGGAGGGGATAGGGTCGAGCGGGCAGGTTGTTGGGCGGCCGGCCGTCACAAGACGCGAGATTTCATCTGGAGAGAGAGGGGAGAAAGAGGTCAGAGCACAGGGTAGGGCAGTGTGAGCAGAACCAGCGGTGTCGTTAGACTTAGCAAACGAGGATCGGATGTCGTCGACCTTCTTTTCAAAATGGTTGACGAAGTCATCTGCAGAGAGGGAGGAGGTGGGGGGAGGGGGAGGAGGATTCAGGAGGGAGGAGAAGGTGGCAAAGAGCTTCCTAGGGTTAGAGGCAGATGCTTGGAATTTAGAGTGGTAGAAAGTGGCTTTAGCAGCAGAGACAGAGGAGGAAAATGTAGAGAGGAGGGAGTGAAAGGATGCCAGGTCCGCAGGGAGGCGAGTTTTCCTCCATTTCCGCTCGGCTGCCCGGAGCCCTGTTCTGTGAGCTCGCAATGAGTCGTCAAGCCACGGAGCGGGAGGGGAGGACCGAGCCGGCCTGGAAGATAGGGGACATAGAGAGTCAAAGGATGCAGAAAGGGAGGAGAGGAGGGTTGAGGAGGCAGAATCAGGAGATAGGTTGGAGAAGGTTTGAGCAGAGGGAAGAGATGATAGGATGGAAGAGGAGAGAGTAGCGGGGGAGAGAGAGCGAAGGTTGGGACGGCGTGATACCATCCGAGTAGGGGCAGTGTGGGAAGTGTTGGATGAGAGCGAGAGGGAAAAGGATACAAGGTAGTGGTCGGAGACTTGGAGGGGAGTTGCAATGAGGTTAGTGGAAGAACAGCATCTAGTAAAGATGAGGTCGAGCGTATTGCCTGCCTTGTGAGTAGGGGGGGAAGGTGAGAGGGTGAGGTCAAAAGAGGAGAGGAGTGGAAAGAAGGAGGCAGAGAGGAATGAGTCAAAGGTAGACGTGGGGAGGTTAAAGTCGCCCAGAACTGTGAGAGGTGAGCCGTCCTCAGGAAAGGAGCTTATCAAGGCATCAAGCTCATTGATGAACTCTCCGAGGGGACCTGGAGGGCGATAAATGATAAGGATGTTAAGCTTGAAAGGGCTGGTAACTGTGACAGCATGAAATTCAAAGGAGGCGATAGACAGATGTGTAAGGGGAGAAAGAGAGAATGACCACTTGGGAGAGATAAGGATCCCGATGCCACCACCCCGCTGACCAGAAGCTCTCGGGTGTGCGAGAACACGTGGGCGGACGAAGAGAGAGCAGTAGGAGTAGCAGTGTTATCTGTGGTGATCCATGTTTCTGTCAGTGCCAAGAAGTCGAGGGACTGGAGGGAGGCATAGGCTGAGATGAACTCTGCCTTGTTGGCTGCAGATCGGCAATTCCAGAGGCTACCGGAGACCTGGAACTCCACGTGGGTCGTGCGTGCTGGGACCACCAGATTAGGGTGGCAGCGGCCACGCGGTGTGGAGCGTTTGTA
Organism: Oncorhynchus gorbuscha; assembly: GCF_021184085.1. NCBI lineage: Eukaryota > Metazoa > Chordata > Actinopteri > Salmoniformes > Salmonidae > Oncorhynchus > Oncorhynchus gorbuscha. The sequence continues at coordinate 45,932,274 of NC_060179.1, forward strand.
TGGTCTGTGCAGAGAGGAGAGAACAGGGATAGACAAACACATAGTTGACAGGCTACAGAAGAGGCTACGCTAATGCAAGGAGATTGGAATGACAAGTGGACTACACGTCTCGAATGTTCAGAAAGTTAAGCTTACGTAGCAAGAATCTTATTGACTAAAATTATTAAAATGATACAGTACTGCTGAAGTAGGCTAGCTGGCAGTGGCTGCGTTGTTGACTTTGTAGGCTAGCTGGCAGTGGCTGCGTTGTTGACACTACACTAATCAAGTCGTTCCGTTGAGTGTAATAGTTTCTACAGTGCTGCTATTCGGGGCTAGCTGGCTAGCTAGCAGTGTTGATTACGTTACGTTGCGTTAAAAGAACGACAATAGCTGGCTAGCTAACCTAGAAAATCGGTCTAGACTACACAATTATCTTTGATACACAGACGGCTATGTAGCTAGCTATGTAGCTAGCTACGATCAAACAAATCAAACCGTTGTGCTGTAATGAAATGAAATGAAAAATGTGATACTACCTGTGGAGCGAAGCGGAATGCGACCGGGTTGTTGAGTGCGGAAGTTCTATTCAGTAGACGTTGGCTAGCTGTTGGCTAGCTAGCAGTGTCTCCTACGTTAAGGACGACAAATAGCTGGCTAGCTAACCTCGGTAAATTAAGATAATCACTCTAAGACTACACGCTCTAAACTACACAATTATCTTGGATACGAAGACAACAAAGACAACTATGTAGCTAGCTAACACTACACTAATCAAGTCGTTCAGTTGAGTGTAATAGTTTCTACAGTGCTGCTATTCGGTAGACGGTGGACGTTTGCTAGCTGGCTAGCTGCTGGGCAGATAGCAGTGTAGACTACGTTAGGACGACAAATACGAAGTTGCAATAGAAGTGCTGACTGTTTCACTTTGTTGTCCTCTTTCTTTTCCTTTTTCTTCTGTCCTTCTTTTGTCCTTATTTTGTCTTCCTTTCTTCTGTTAACTAGATATTTTTTGTTGTTATTCTTTGTAAGCTAGCTAGCTTCTTCCAGGAGAGTCCCTAGCAACTGCTTAGCAACACGTAAACAATTCTGCTAGCAATTCAGCTAGCTAAGATAACTGTACAATTTTATGAAAAATAGTTAATTTTTCAAAAGCCTGTCTTTTTTGGTTTGTTCCTTGTTTTGTCTTCTATTGAGTCTTGCAGTTTTCTCTTGATTTTTTCGATGTACTTCACTCTAAAAAAACATTTAAATCTCAATATATACAGGAGCTCATTTTTCAGCAGCTGCTCAATTTAGAACTCCGGAACATACGTAGCTTCACTGACGTCTGCTCTCGTTAAAGCCTGAGTTTTCTGCACGTAACACTAGAAGCTTATTACCTAAAATGGATCAATTGATAGTGTTCACAGCTCCAATCCAGATGTGATGGTCATTACTGATACGTGGTTAAGGAAGAGTGTTTTGAATACTGACAACCTTCCTGGTTATAACCTTTTTCAGCAAGACAGGTCTTCCAAAGGTGGGTGGAGTGGCAATCTTTACCAAGGATCACCTTCAGTGCTTGGTTGTCTCCACCAAGTCTGTCCCCAAACAATTTGATTTGCTGGTTTTAAGCATTAAACTTTCAAATACTGTAGCTCTATGTTGACTGTTGCTGGGCGGTATCTTTCTCAGAATATTACCAATCCCACAAGGTATGACCCAGAAAAGGCTACTCTCCTTGAAGTTATCCTCACAAATAATCCTGATCGGTATCTGTCTGGTGTTTTTTGTAATGACCTTAGTGATCACTGTTTTACAGCTTGTGTTCGTAATGGCTGCTCAGTGAAATGACCTGTCCTGATTTGTCATAGACTCTTGCTAAAAAGCTTTAATGAGCAAGTCTTCCTTCATGAACGGGCCTCTGTAAAATGGTATAGAATCAGCTTGATGCCCTTTGTCGAAGACGCTTGGACTTTCTTTTTTGATATTTTCAGTGGTATTGTTAACAAACACACCCACATAAAGAAAATGAAAATAAACAGGTTCGGCCCCTGGTTCGACCGTGATCTTGCAGAGTTACTCCTCCTCGCTATCCGGAAAGCCAAAGTTAGTTACTTTAAGGAGCAGTTCTCTCTCTGTGGGTCTAACCCCAAGAAGTTCTGGAAAATGGTTAAAGACCTGGAGAATAAACCCTCCTCCTCACAGCTGCCCATGTCCCTTAATGTTGATGATGTGTTTGTTACTGACAAGAAGCTTCATTAATCACTTCATTAAGTCAGGAATCCCATTTGACTCAGCCATGCCTCCTTGCCCGTCCAACATTTCCCTGCCCGTCCAATATCTCCCACCCCTTCTAATGCGACTATCCCCGATGCTTCTCCCTCTTTTCCCCTGCCCGCTGCAATGTTTTTCCCTGCAGGCAGTCACTGAGTCTGAGGTGCTAAGGTAGCTCCTTAAACTTGACCCCAAAAGACATTGGGTCAGATGGATTAGACCCTTTCTTCTTTATTAAGGTTGCTGCCCTATCATCGCCAAGCCTATCTCTGACCTTTTTAACCTGTCTCTCCTTTCTGGGGAGGTACCTGGTTTCCGCTCAGTTCATGGATGTGTCACTGCAACCTTAAAGGTCCTCAATTATGTCACCATTGCCCTTGATTCTATGCAATATAGTGCTGCTATTTTTATTGACTTTGCCAAAGCTTTTGATACGGTGGACTATTCTATTCTTGTGGGTTGGCTAAGGAGTTTTAGTGTCTCTGAGTGGTCTTTGGCCTGATTTGCTAACTGCCTCCTCAGCTCCTACTTCTCTCAGCACATATCAAAGCTGCAGGCTAAAGTTAAATCTAGACTTGCTTTCCTCTATCGTAATCGCTCTTCTTTCACCCCTGCTGCCAAACTAACCCTGATTCAGATGACTATTCTACCCATGCTAGATTACGGAGACATATTTATAGATCAGCAGTTAAGGGTAGATGTTCTTTACCATTCGGCCATCAGATTTTCCATCAATGCTCCTTTTAGGACACATCACTGCACTCTATACTCATCTGTAAACTGGTCATCTCTGTATACCCAACGCAAGACCCACTGGTTGATGCTTATTTATAAAATCCTCTTAGGCCTCACTCCCCCCTATCTGAGATATCTACTGCAGCCCTCATCCTCCACAAACAACACCCGTTCTGCCAGTTCCATTCTGTTAAAGGTCCCCAAAGCACACAGATCCCTGGTTCGCTCTTCTTTTCAGTTCACTACAGCTAGCGACTGGAACGAGCTGCAAAAAACACTCAAACTGGACAGTTTTATCTCAATCTCTTCATTCAACGTCTCAATCATGGACACTCATGGACACTCTCTCACACTACTGACAGTTGTGGCTGCTTTGTGTGATGTATTGTTGTCTTTACCTTCTTGCCCTTTGTGCCCAATCATGTTTGTACCATGTTTCTTGCTGCTACCATGTTGTGTTACTACCATGTCAAATCAAATCAAATCAAATGTATTTGTCATATACACATGGTTAGCAGATGTTAATGCGAGTGTAGCGAAATGCTTGTGCTTCTAGTTCCGACAATGCAGTGATAACCAACAAGTAATCTAACTAACAATTCCAAAACTACTGTCTTATACACAGTGTAAGGGGATAAGGAATATGTACATAAGGATATATGAATGAGTGATGGTACAGAGCAGCATACAGTAGATGGTATCGAGTACAGTATATACATATGAGATGAGTGTGTAGACAAAGTAAACAAAGTGGCATAGTGGCTAGTGATACATGTGTTACATAAGGATGCAGTCGATGATGTAGAGTACAGTATATACATATGCATATGAGATGAATAATGTAGGGTAAGTAACATTATATAAGGTAGCATTGTTTAAAGTGGCTAGTGATATATTTACATCATTTCCCATCAATTCCCATTATTAAAATGGCTGGAGTTGGGTCAGTGTCAATGACAGTGTGTTGGCAGCAGCCACTCAGTGTTAGTGGTGGCTGTTTAACAGTCTGATGGCCTTGAGATAGAAGCTGTTTTTCAGTCTCTCGGTCCCAGCTTTGATGCACCTGTACTGACCTCGCCTTCTGGATGATAGCGGGGTGAACAGGCAGTGGTTCGGGTGGTTGATGTCCTTGATGATCTTTATGGCCTTCCTGTAACATCGGGTGGTGTAGGTGTCCTGGAGGGCAGGTAGTTTGCCCCCGGTGATGCGTTGTGCAGTCCTCACTACCCTCTGGAGAGCCTTACGGTTGAGGGCGGAGCAGTTGCCGTACCAGGCGGTGATACAGCCCGCCAGGATGCTCTCGATTGTGCATCTGTAGAAGTTTGTGAGTGCTTTTGGTGACAATGTTGTTATGTTATGTTGTTACCATGCTGTGTTGTCATGTTGCGGCCTTGCTATGTTGTTGTCTTAGGTCTCTCTTTATGTAGTGTTGTGTTGCTTCTCTTGATGTGATGTGAGTTCTGTCCTATATTTATATTGTATTTATTTTTAATCCCAGGCCCCTGTCCCTGCAGGAGGCATTTGGCCTTTTGGTAGGCCGTCATTGTAAATAAGAATTTGTTCTTAACTGACTTGCCTAGTTAAATAACGGTTAAATAAATAAATAGAGAACTGAAAAGAAGAGCGAACACTCTCTCTTCTGTTACAGTTAACTCTCGATCCACCTACATAACAGAGGATGTGAATCCATAACACAAGTTCTTTTTTCAGCAGCAGACTATGATTGATTATGTCAAAAGCTGAACTGGTCTAATAAAACAGTTCCCACTATCTTCTTATTATCGATTTCTTTCAGCCAGTCATCAGTCACTTGTGTATGTTCCGTACATGAATTGAATGTCCTTCCCTATAAGCATGCTGAAAGTCTGTTGTTCATTTGTTTACTATGAAATAGCATTGAATCTGGTCAAACACATTTTTTTCAAAAAAGTTTACTAAGGGTTGGTACCAGGCTGATTTAGTTGGCTGTTTGAACCAGTAAATGAGGATAAAGAGGGATGAGAGAAGTCAAATTGTTTTAGTCACCTGCGCCGAGTACAATAGTTGTAGGTAGACCTAAGTGCTTACTTACGAACCTCTAACCAACATTGCAGTTTATAAAAACAAGGATCAGAATAAGAAATAAAAATAACAAGTAATTAAAGAGCAGCCGTAAAATAGCAATAGCGAGACTATATACACTTTGGGTACCAGTACAGAGTCAGTGTGGAGACTATATACAGGTTGGTTACCAGTACAGAGTCAATGTGGAGACTATATACAGGTTGGGTACCAGTACAGAGTCAATGTGGAGACTATATACAGGTTGGGTACCAGTACAGAGTCAGTGTGGAGACTATATACAGGTTGGTTACCAGTACAGAGTCAATGTGGAGACTATATACAGGTTGGGTACCAGTACAGAGTCAATGTGGAGACTATATACAGGTTGGGTACCAGTACAGAGTCAATGTGGAGACTATAAACAGGTTGGGTACCAGTACAGAGTCAATGTGGAGACTATAAACAGGTTGGGTACCAGTACAGAGTCAATGTGGAGACTATATACAGGTTGGGTACCAGTACAGAGTCAATGTGGAGGCTATATACAGGTTGGGTACCAGTACAGAGTCAATGTGGAGACTATATACAGGTTGGGTACTAGTACAGAGTCAATGTGGAGGCTATATACAGGGGGTATCGGTACAGAGTCAATGTGGAGACTATATACAGGTTGGGTACCAGTACAGAGTCAATGTGGAGACTATATACAGGTTGGGTACCAGTACAGAGTCAATGTGGAGACTATATACAGGTTGGGTACCAGTACAGAGTCAATGTGGAGACTATATACAGGTTGGGTACCAGTACAGAGTCAATGTGGAGACTATATACAGGTTGGGTACCAGTACAGAGTCAATGTGGAGACTATATACAGGTTGGGTACCAGTACAGAGTCAATGTGGAGACTATATACAGGTTGGGTACCAGTACAGAGTCAATGTGGAGACTATATACAGGTTGGGTACCAGTACAGAGTCAATGTGTGCAGGCACCAGTTAGTTGAGGTACTATGCACATGTAGGTAGAGTTGAATGGATGATAGAGAGAGAGCAAGAGAGTGTTTTTTTCATCTCTGGTTGATGTGGAATTCTAACCACTGACAGCTCATCCACCAGACATTCTTAAATAGAAGAAGTTTGGAACCACCAAGAGTCTTCCTAGAGCTGACCAGCCGCAATTGGGGGAGAAGGTTCTTGGTCAGGGAGGTGACCAAGAACCCGATGGTCACTGACAGAGCTCCAGAGTTCCTCTGTGGAGATGGGAGAATCTTCCAGAAGGAAAACCATCTTTGCAGGACTCCACCAATCAGGACTTTATGATAGAGTGGCCAGACGGAAACCACTCCTCTATTAAAGGCACATGATAGCCCGCTTGGAATTTACCAAAAGGCACCTAAAGGACTCAGAACATAAGAAACAAGATTCTCTGGTTTTATGAAACCAACGTTGAACTCTTTGGCCTGAATGCCAAGCATCACATCCAGAGGAAACCTGGCACCATCCCTACAGTGGTAGCATCATGCTGTCGGGATGTTTTTCAGCTGCAGGGACTGGAAGACTAGTCGGGATCGAGGGAAAGACGAATGGAGCAAAGTACAGAGATCCTTGATGAAATCCTGCTCCAAAGCGCTCTGGACCTCAGACTGGTGTGAAGGTTCACCTTCCAACAGGACAACGACCATAAGCACACAGCTAAGACAATGCAAGAGTGGCTTTGGGAAAAGTCTGAATGTCCTTGAGTGCCCAGCCAGAGCCCGGACTTGAAAACAATCGAACATCTCTGGAGAGAAATGAAAATAGCTGTGCAGCGGCGCAACCAACTCAACCTGGCAGAGTTTGAGAAGATCTGCAGAGTAAAACCTGTTTTTGCTTTGTCAATATGTGGTATTGCATATAGATTGAATGAGGGAAAAAAACAATAATCAATTTTAGAATAAGACTATAACGTAACAAAATCTGGAGAAAAATTGGAATACTTTCCAATTAGCTAGCCTACTGATTTTGCTACACTCGTTATGTCTCTAGGGGTTCTAGTCCTAGCTAAATGGTCTGTAAACTGATTAAATGTCAATATCCTTCCAGGATACCCAGGCCAGGTCGATTAGAAAGGCCTGCTCGCAGAAGTGTTTTAGGGAGCATTTGACAGTGTTGGGGGTGGTTGTTTGACCACGGACCCATAGCGGATGCAGGCAATGAGGCAGTGATCGCTAAGATTCTGAATTGAAAACAGCAGAGGTGTATTTGGAGGGCAAGTTGGTCAGGATAATATCTATGTGGGTGCCCATGGTTATGGATTTAGGGTTATACCTGGTGGGTCCCTTAATAATTTGTGTGAGATTGAGGGCATCTATCTTAGATTGTTGGACTGCAGGGGTGTAAAACATATCCCAGTTTAGGTCACTTAACAGAACGAACTCTGAAGATAGATGGGGGGCATCAATTCACATATGGTGTCCAGGGCACAGCTGGGAGCTGAGGGGTGTCTATAACAGGTGGCAACAGTGAGAGACTTATTTCTGGAGAGATAAAAAATCAATAATTTGAAGCTCCAACTGTTTGGGCGTAGACCTGGAAAGTATGACAGAACATTGCAGGCTTTCTCTGCAGTAGATTGCAACTCCTCCCCCTTTTGCAGTTCTATCTTGACGGAAAATGTTGTTGTTGGGGATGGAAATCTCAGAATCTTTGGTGGCCTTCCTAAGCCAGGATTCAGACACGGCAAGGACATCAGGGTTGGCGGAGTGTGCTAAAGCAGTGAGTAAAACAAACTTACAGAGGAGGCTTCTGATGTTGACATGCATGAAACAAAGGCGTTTACGGTTACAGAAGTCAACATATGAGAGCGCCTGGGGACACGCAGTGCCTGGGTTAACCTCCACATCACCTGAGGAACGGAGGAGGAGTAGGATAAGGGCACGGCCAAAAGGTATCAAAACTGGTCGTCTAGTGCGTTGGGGACAAAGAATAGAAGGAGCAGAACACCAAACTTCCTGCCATATCTGTCATGTTTTGTCTTATTTTGTCTTGTCATTTTGCTTTTCCCTCTGTTCGTTTTCCCCCTGCTGGTCTTTTTAGGTTCGTTCCCCTCTTTCTCTCTTCCTCCCTCTCTCTCTTCTCTCTATCGCTCCGTTCCTGCTCCCAGCTGTTCCTATTCCCCTAATCAATCATTTAGTCTTCCCACACCTGTTCCCTATCTTTCCCCCTGATTAGAGTCCCTATTTCTCCCCTTGTTTTCCGTTTCTGCCCTGTCGGATCCTTGTCTATTGTTCACCGTGCTGTGTCTGTGTATCGCCCTGTCGTGTCGTGTTTCCCTCAGATGCTGCGTGGTGAGCAGGTGTCTGAGTCTGCTACGTTCAAGTGCCTTCCCGAGGCAACCTGCAGTTCATGATCGAGTCTCCAGTCTGTTCTCGTCATTACGAGTGGAATTATGCTGTATGATTGTAGATTTACTTTACTGGATTAAAGACTCTGTTTTCGCCAAGTCGCTTTTGGGTCCTCATTCACCTGCATAACAATATCATAGCGTAAGGATTTTGAGTATACTTTCATGTCATAAGTTGTCATGTTTTGTCATTTAGTATCATGTCTTGTCTTAATAAATGACAAACATGACAGTGGTAGTATACATTTTGTATCATAGCTATGTAGAGGTAGAGTAGTGGTGTAATGTGTTGTATGATGTACTGCAAAAACATTTTTATTGATGTAATTGCTTTAATCTTCTTTGGACCCCATGAAGAGTAGCTGCTGCCAATGGGGATGCTTAGTAAATAAAGTAAATAGTAAATATCATTCACTCGCTCTCTTGCTCTCTCTTGCGTTTTGCATTGACTCTCTTGCTTTCGCCATCCCTATTTTAATTTAGAAATGGTTGACATGACAATGTTTCTCCGGTCCATGGACTGGAGTCCATCCATAAGACAAACTGTCACGTTCATTATAAGGATCGGACCAAGGCGCAGCGTGGTATGCGTACATTCTTATTTATTAAAAGAATGAACACTGAACAAACTAACAAAATAACAAAACGAAACGTGAAGCTATACAAACGAGTGCTGACAGGCAACTACACATAGACAAGATATAAAGAAAACAGAGATATCTAAGGTCAGGGTGTGACACAAACTGACACTTATTGAGTCAGTTCTGGCTAGTGTAACAGAGAGTCCACAGCTAGCTTGAAATGTCACCAATGGAGCTATCGAATTGGAACCTTTTCTATAGCTCAACTCGTTGGTACATTGTCAAGGAGGACGGTCATGTGCGTTTACGAGTAGAGTCCCAGTAAGGGTACAGGGACAGTGGAGGAAGCTGATGTCTGTTTCACTGGTTATAATGTAAGTGGTCCCCCAAAATAAAATACCGGACCCTTACACAAAAGAGGCCATAGCTTGCCGGTCCCTGGTATAAAATGGTGCTCTAGGGTCACCATCCTTGAAACTAGCGAGAATTGTATAATTAGCCAGTTAAGAATACATTCATATTTACAATGATGGCCTACCAAGGAACAGTGGGTTAACTGCCTTGTTCAGGGGCAGAATGACAGATTATTACCTTGTCAGCTCGGGGATTCTATCCAGCAACCTTTCGGTTACTGGCCCAACACTCTAAACACTAGGCTACCTGCCGCCCCCGTAATCTAGCAGAAAAATGGTCATGTAGCCATTTAATGGAGAGAGTGATGTGCCTCACCATCCAATGAAAGCACTACGTAAAATATCTATGAGCTGATCAATTCATGTATCTATCATTCGTTATTTGACCTTTATTTATCCAGATGAATGATATGCTTAATTTCAGAAATGTATGCTGAAAGGTTTGTATGCTGCTCATAGAAGGTACGCCGACAGGCTGCTCAGCTCACACGTGCACATACTAGTACATAACTATATAATATTCTGTACAAAATGAAGAAAAGAAAACTAAGAACAGTACACTACATTGTAAAAAAGGATAGGATGACTACCGCAAAACAAAGACAATAGAATAAAATGAATATGTATTAAATTGTTGACCTTACTGAAAAGTTGTGAAAAAGGCATTGCTACAGCGATGGATTGCCAACTGTACCCACTCTCTGCCTGCATGCTGGCTCGCCACACTACTCGATGGCAATGATACACTGACTAGGAGGTTACCAACTGTGCCAGCCTTACCACCTCTACCCCTCAGCTCAGAGGGGAGTCACCGCTGGCATGGCAGGGTGAAATACCTCCTGATTGATGGCACAGTTTCAGACCAGTCTGCCCGCGTGGTGCAGCAGCTCACTCCTTAAGTCCCAGGCCTCCATTTATACTGCTGCTGTCTTGGCATCGGTGCTCATCTCTTCTCTCCCTCCTTCTTCCCCCTATCCCCCTGCCAGCCAGCCAGCTAGCTCCTGGTGGGCACATCAATTATATGCACTGCACCTCCCCTACTCAGTCTGTCTACTGTATATCGTCTCGGACTATCCCAATCTGTTCTCTTCTCTGTTCTTCTCTGTGTCTGTCTTTCACACACACACACACACACACACACACACACACACACACACACACACACACACACACACACACACACACACACACACACACACACACACACACACACACACACACACACACACACGTTGAAAATATTACGAATACAGAAAAAACCTTGAATGAGTAGGTGTGTCCAAACTTTTGACTGGTACTGTAGATAACGTCTTAACTTTAGCTCATTTTTATTCATTATTACAGGAAAATAAACTCACAACAAGATCATTATTTGCAAGTTAATGGTGAGCTAATTACAGAAAATAGCTTGCGGTTGTGAGTGTGACAAAATAGAAGCTGGGTATTCTACCAGAGAATTTTCTAACTTGGATACTGTCTCCTTGTCCTAACGTTATATCTTAATTTTGACTTTGGTTCAGGTCATGTTGATCTTCACTTTACCGTCTCTGGTAAAAATACACTATATCAAAAAAAATCACATGTACAGGATACAAAAGGTGTACAAGGTACAGTGAAATGGTTACTTGCATAGTGGAGTCTTTTGTTTAGACATGTAGCTATCTAGCGAAACAATGAACCATAGTCCCAAAGTTTCTACACTGCATTAATCTGCTGGTTGCTAAAGCTAACCAACTAGCTAATATTAGGCTATAAAAAAACAAAGATGGGCATAGGATCACGTCCCGGTATATTTGTGCATTCAAATTGCCATTGATAAAATGCAATTGCATTCATTGTCCATAGCTTATGCCTGCCCATACCATAACATTGACTTCAGCAAACGTTGACATCAGCAAACCGCTTGCCCACACAACGCCATACACATGGTCTGCGGTTGTGAGGCAGGTTGACCGTACTGCTAAATGATCTAAAACAACGTTAAAGGTGGCTTATGGTAGAGAAATGAACCTTCTCTGGAATGAGCTCTGATGGACATTCCAGCAGTCAGCATGCCAATTGCACTCTCCCTCAAAACTTGAAATATATGTGGTGTGTGTTGCGTTTTAACAAAACTGTACATTTTAGTAGTCTTTTATTATATCCAGCACAAGGTACACCTGTGTAATGATCATGCCATTTTAATCACCTTCTTGATCTGCCACACCTGTGGAGGTATCTTGGCCAAGGAGAAATGCTCACTAACGGACGTAAACAAATTTGTGCACAATATTTGAGAAATATTTCTGGGACCTTATATTTCAGCTCATGGAACATGGGACCAACATTTTGCATGTTGCATTTTATTTTTGTTCAGTATATATTATCACATAATTCTGTAGGATTATTGAAGGCTATAACTGGTTCTTCAGCATTAAAGGGGTTAAACTATCGGCCTATATCGAATCTTCCATTCCTCTCAAAGATTTTAGAGAAGGCTGTTGCGCAGCAACTCACTGCCTTCCTGAAGACAAACAATGTATACGAAATGCTTCAGTCTGGTTTTAGACCCCATCATAGCACTGAGACGGCACTTGTGAAGGTGGTAAATGACATTTTGATGGCATCGGACCGAGGCTCTGCATCTGTCCTCGTGCTCCTAGACCTTAGTGCTGCTTTTGATACCATCGATCACCACATTCTTTTGGAGAGATTGAAAACCCAAATTGGTCTACACGGACATGTTCTGGCCTGGTTTAGGTCTTATCTGTCGGAAAGATATCAGTTTGTCTCTGTGAATGGTTTGTCCTCTGACAAATCAACTGTACATTTCGGTGTTCCTCAAGGTTCTGTTTTAGGACCACTATTGTTTTCACTATATATTTTACCTCTTGGGGATGTTATTCGAAAACATAATGTAAACTTTCACTGCTATGCGGATGACACACAGCTGTACATTTCAATGAAACATGGTGAAGCACCAAAATTGCCCTCGCTAGAAGCATGTGTTTCAGACATAAGGAAGTGGATGGCTGCAAACTTTCTACTATTAAACTCGGACAAAACAGAGATGCTTGTTCTAGGTCCCAAGAAACAAAGAGATCTTCTGTTGAATCTGACAATTAATCTTAATGGTTGTACAGTCGTCTCAAATAAAACTGTGAAGGACCTCGGCGTTACTCTGGACCCTGATCTCTCTTTTGAAGAACACATCAAGACCATTTCGAGGACAGCTTTTTTCCATCTACGTAACATTGCAAAAATCAGAAACTTTCTGTCCAAAAATGATGCAGAAAAATTAATCCATGCTTTTGTCACTTCTAGGTTAGACTACTGCAATGCTCTATTTTCCGGCTACCCGGATAAAGCACTAAATAAACTTCAGTTAGTGCTAAATACGGCTGCTAGAATCCTGACTAGAACCAAAAAATTTGATCATATTACTCCAGTGCTAGCCTCTCTACACTGGCTTCCTGTCAAAGCAAGGGCTGATTTCAAGGTTTTACTGCTAACCTACAAAGCATTACATGGGCTTGCTCCTACCTACCTCTCTGATTTGGTCCTGCCGTACATACCTATACGTACGCTACGGTCACAAGACGCAGGCCTCCTAATTGTCCCTAGAATTTCTAAGCAAACAGCTGGAGGCAGGGCTTTCTCCTATAGAGCTCCATTTTTATGGAACGGTCTGCCTACCCATGTCAGAGACGCAAACTCGGTCTCAACCTTTAAGTCTTTACTGAAGACTCATCTCTTCAGTGGGTCATATGATTGAGTGTAGTCTGGCCCAGGAGTGGGAAGGTGAACGGAAAGGCTCTGGAGCAACGAACCGCCCTTGCTGTCTCTGCCTGGCCGGTTCCCCTTTTTCCACTGGGATTCTCTGCTGCCTCTAACCCTGTTACGGGGCTGAGTCACTGGCTTGCTGGGGCTCTCTCGTGCCGTCCCTGGGGGGTGCGTCACCTGGGTGGGTTGATTCACTGTTGTGGTCGGCCTGTCTGGGTCCCCCCCCCCTTGGGTTGTACCGTGTCGGAGATCTTTGTGGGCTATACTCGGCCTTGTCTCAGGATGGTAAGTTGGTGGTTGAAGATTTCCCTCTAGTGGTGTGGGGGCTGTGCTTTGGCAAAGTGGGTGGGGTTATATCCTTCCTGTTTGGCCCTGTCCGGGGGTGTCCTCGGATGGGGCCACAGTGTCTCCTGACCCCTCCTGTCTCAGCCTCCAGTATTTATGCTGCAGTAGTTTGTGTCGGGGGGCTAGGGTCAGTTTGTTTATCTGGAGTACTTCTCCTGTCCTATTCGGTGTCCTGTGTAAATCTAAGTGTGCGTTCTCTAATTCTCTCCTCTCTTTCTTTCTCTCTCTCGGAGGACCTGAGCCCTAGAACCATGCCCCAGGACTACCTGACATGATGACTCCTTGCTGTCCCCAGTCCACCTGGCCATGCTGCTGCTCCAGTTTCAACTGGCCTGGGCCCTAGGACCATGTCCCAGGACTACCTGACATGAGGACTCCTTGCTGTCCCCAGTCCACCTGGCCATGCTCCTGCTCCAGTTTCAACTGTTCTGCCTTACTATTATTCAACCATGCTGGTCATTTATGAACATTTGAACATCTTAGCCACGTTCTGTTATAATCTCCACCCGGCACAGCCGGAAGAGGACTGGCCACCCCACATATGCTCTCTCTAATTCTCTCTTTCTTTCTCTCTCTCGGAGGACCTGAGCCCTAGGACCGTGCCCCAGGACTACCTGACATGATGGCTCCTTGCTGTCCCCAGTCCACCTGACTGTGCTGCTGCTCCAGTTTCAACTGTTCTGCCTTATTATTATTTGACCATGCTGGTCATTTATGAACATTTGAACATCTTGGTCATGTTCTGTTATAATCTCTACCCGGCACAGCCAGAAGAGGACTGGCCACCCCACATAGCCCGGTTCCTCTCTAGGTTTCTTCCTAGGTTTTGGCCTTTCTAGGGAGTTTTTCCTAGCCACCGTGCTTTTACACCTGCATTGTTTGCTGTTTGGGGTTTTAGGCTGGGTTTCTGTACAGCACTTTGAGATATCAGCTGACGTACGAAGGGCTATATAAATAAATTTGATTTGATTTGATTTGATTTGATTTATCCCAGACACGGATTAAGTTTAGAGCTGGACTAAAAAGCTATTAATTTGAATCCCTTTTTCTCCCCAATTTTGTGGTATCCAATTAATTGGTAGTTACAGTCTTGTCCCATGACTGCAACTCCCGTACGGACTCGGGAGAGGCGACGGTCAAGAGCCGTGCAACCTCCGAAATACAACCCAGCAAAGCCGCACTGCTTCTTGACACAATGCCCGCTTAACCCGGAAGCCAGCCACACCAATGTGTCGGAGGAAACACCGTACGCTTGGAGACCGTGTCAGCGTGCTTTGCGCCCGGCCGGCCACAGAAGTCACTAGTGCGCAATGGGACAATAACATCCATGCCGGCCAAACCATCCCCTAACCCAGACGACGCTGGGCCAATTGTGCACTGCCCCATGGGTATCCCGGTCCCGGCCGGCTGCGACAGAGCCTGGACTCGAATCAGGATCTCACTGCGGCTACGGATTCCTCTATGGCCTAACGTTACGTATATATTTCAAAAACAGCGCAGTAGAAAGGTTTATCAACACATAGTGAACAGCTCACGTTATATACAGAAGCATGCTACATGGCAGACCAATCCAAACTTCTCTCCCGGCATGTTGTTACGAATCCCTTTTGGCTCGACAGTCTAGGGGGGGGATGGTAATGAGACCCGTAACATAACTCATGCAAATTATTATTGTGACAAAGTAAAAGTGTGCACGAAATAACCACGACAACAGAAATCTACCGTCAAACTCTAGGTTTATTTATAAACACACAGTAATGGGGGGAGCAGGAAAAGGGGCTGAGCTGGACCCAAGGAAAGAAACAAAAAATATACAAAAACACACCCCTAAGCTAGACTGGCCTACTTTAACAGCTAACTAACTAACCAAAAATACAGTGGGTGGTCCGCCCAGTTCTACCTAGTGTATTTAACAAAGTTCACCTACGGGTAGTGTATGCCCATGGGCGACTTGTCTCGGTTTCCCCCTTTTCCCACCAGCAACAAACAAACACCATAACCAAAAACAATACTCACAGGTGATGACAAAGTGCTATGGAGGTGCTTTAAACAAAAGAGAGGTTAAGACACAAAGCGAGAGTGAAACACAGAGACCTACAGACATGGCATTTACAGAGAGATTGAGCTAGAGATTTAGCTAGAGATTGAGCTGAGCTTTGAGCTGCTCTAGAACAAACAAATGGGGTTTTTAAACCATGGGGAAGGAACTGTGATAGGTCAGGAAATAGGAGGAGGTGTGTCTTCTGATTGATGATTGATTGTTGACTGATTGGGGAGTGATGGTTTTCACCTGTGAGGGGAGAAGGAGAGAAAAGAAACACACACACAGGATACACACACACAGGATAACTGTATCCGTAACACATGTCCAGAACATCCATTATGTCTAGCAGGAAGTTTCCTGTTTTTTTCTGTGGCTAAACCAACTAGGTGTGTAATTTAACAATTATTTTTGTATTTACGGACGGAATACGAGTTTGTAAGTAAGGTAGATGAAAGTTTACATGTTCCAGAAGGCATTTCTGACAACAAAAAAATACATGTTTACGTTCAAATGCCTCTCCTGTGAAATAGTGACATATGCCTAGTCTCCTGAAACACCTCGTATATGTATAAGTAGGCTACTAGACTTGTTGATCCATTGGTTTAACGTATTTTACTGGCATTTATGGTTCAGTAAAAATCACAACCTGGTCTCAGAGCATTTCATATTATTCTGTATGCAAATCCAAGACACTCCATTTAGTATGATATGTTACGTTTTGTATGGTATGTATTAATTTGTGCATGTCCACACCCGTTTTATATGATATGTTACGAATTATCATTTGTATTATACAGTACCAGTCAAAAGTTTGGACACCTACTCATTCCAGGGTAGAATAATAGTGAAGACATAAACTATGAAATAACACATGGAATCATGTAGTACCAAAAAAGTGTTAAACAAATCAAGATATATTTGTATTTGAGATTCTTTAAAGTAGCTAACCTTAGCCTTGATGACAGCTTTGTACACTCTTGGCATTCTCTCAACCAGCTTCATGAGGTAGTCACCTGGAATACATTTCAATAAACAGCTGTGCCTTGTGAAATTTATTTGTGGAATTAATTTCCTCCTTAATGCCTTTGAGCCAATCAGTTGCGTTGTGACAAGGTAGGGGTGGTATACAGAAGGTAGCCCTATTTGGTAAAAGACAATCCATACAATGGCCAGAAGAGCTCTGCCTGACTCAAGCCTTCATGGTAAAATTGCTGCAAAGAATCCACTACTAAAGGACATCAATAATAATAATAAGAGACTTGCTTGGGCCAAGAAACACGAGCAATGGACATTAGACCAGTGGAAATCTGTCCTTTGGTCTGATGAGTTCAAATTTCAGATTTTTGGTTCCAACCGCCGTGTCTTTGTGAGATGCAGAGTTGGTGAACAGATGATCTCCTCATGTGTAGTTCCCACCATAAAGCATGGAGGAGGAGGTGTGATTGTGTGTGCGGGGGGCTTTGCTGGTGACACTGTCAGTGGTTTATTTAGAATTCAAGGCCAATTTAACTAGCATGGCTACCACAGCATTCTGCAGCAATATGCCACCCCATCTGGTTTGCGCTTAGTTGGACTAAAACTTGTTTTTCAACAGGACAATGACCCAACACACCTCCAGGCTGTGTAAGGGCTATTTTACCAAGAAGGAGAGTGATGGAGTGCTGCTTCAGATGACCTGGCCTCCACAATCACCCGACCTTAACCCAATTGAGATGGTTTAGGATGAGTTGAACCACAGAGTGAAGGAAATGCAGCCAACAAATGCTCAGCATATGTGGGAACTCTTTCAAGACTGAAAAGCATTCCAGGTGAAGCTGGTTGAGAGTGCCAAGAGTGTGCTAAGTTGTCATCAAGGCAAAGGGTGGCTACTTTGAAGGACCTAATGTCACGATAAATGAGTGAGGAGGTGTGGAGTCAGGCGCAGAGAGCAAAAGATGTGGGAAAAAACACGCTTTAATGTCCCGGAAACATAACATGAACAAAAGTAGGAAAACAAATGATCAGAAATATAAACGGACAGCGTGAAACCCAAATTACAAACAAAATACACTCAAACAACAAAACAGCGGCAGCGTAGCCTAGTGGTTAGAGTGTTGGACTAGTAACCGGAAGGTTGTGAGTTCAAACCCCCGAGCTGACAAGGTACAAATCTATCATTCTGCCCCTGAACAGGCAGTTAACCCACTGTTCCCAGGCCGTCATTGAAAATAAGAATATGTTTTTAACTGACTTGCCTGGTTAAATAAAGGTAAAAAAAATATATATATATATTAAAAAAATAAAAAATAAATAAATAAAAAAAGCCCGCATGAAACAGAAGCGGGCTGAACAAACTGTATATAACCCTACCCTAACAACCAAACAAGAAACAGGTGATACCAATCAGACAAAACCAAAGGAACACAGAACAACGGATCGGTGATAGCTAGTAGATCGGCGACGCCGAGCGCCACCCGAACAAGAAGGGGAGTCACCTTCGGTAATATTCGTGACACCTAAAATGTATTTTTGATTTGTTTAACACGTTTTTGGTTACTACAAGATTCCATATGTGTTATGATGTCTTCACTATTATTCTACAATGTAGAAAAGAGTAAAAATAAAGAAAAACCCTTGAATGAGTAGATTCTCAAAATTCTGGGACTGGTACTGTATGTTACAAATTTGCAAAACATACAATATGTTATGAATTGTAAAACGTAGTATATGTTACGAATTTGCCAAATATATGATATGTTACGAATTCTAGCTAAGTGGCTAACATTATTTAGCTGACTAATTAGGGTTAGGGTTAAGTATAGGGTTAGGTGAAAGGTTAGCTAATAGGGTTTAGTGTTAGGGGAAGGGTTAGCTAACATGCTAAGAAGTTGCAAAGTAGCTTCAAAAGTAGTAAGTAGTTGAAAAGTTGCTAAAATGCTAAAGTCCTGTGTTGAGAGTTGAACGTGCAACCTTTGGGTTGCTAGACATTCACGTTATATGCCTTATCGTCCACCCTACTTTAGTTTTTGCTAACCTTCTGTCTTATGGATTTACCTTTACTATGGATTTACTTTTACTAGTTTATGAGACCAGGCTGGGCATCAATACAATAGGGTACACTGAGTTTGATTTAACCATTAAAATACAACTGATTTCTCAATGACTGTCCCCTGAGGGACCATCCATCTCCAGTAGCCACTCAACTCCAGTCAGTTACTACAGGGGGTTGATGTGAGATATATGGCCCATTAATCGCCATACTGCTGACTGGAGAACAGTGGGGTTATTTGATGAACCTGTACTGTGTGTTTTTGCGTCAAACTCAGCATATCAATGACAGAAATGACAGTTTGGTGGCTGGTGTGGTCCAGTAGTTATAGCCGCTGACCCTGGCACACATGTATGCGAGAGTTGGCATTGGTTTGAATCCTGGCGACTGCACTTTCACTCCCCATTACCAGTCTTTCACATCTAAAAATAAATGAACAAATTATGAAAGGAGTGGGACTTCCCCAATCATACCTTTTACAAATTAGTTCTCACGCACACACACACCAAGAAGTGTGTCATCAAGAAGGGATTCTGTCACAACAGCAGATCAGTGACAGATACAATATGACAGATCACAACACAGAGAGCGAGAGACTTGCTTTCATCCTCTAGTCCCACGATGGTGTGTTATATTGATTTTATTAGTTCCATTTGGAACTAATTCCACTTTGATTCCAAAACACCTTGCAGCCCGAGGCAATAACTGTAACCTGCCAGGAAATGTAATTTAGTGGCTCACAGGGAATTCAGTCAACACAGGAGGAGAAATTAAGTTAAATTCCTGAAAAGCCCCCATTGTATACACTGGGCACGAACCAATTCAGCCTTTGAATTTACTAAATAGGAATTTAATCGACCTAAAATCTGCTATTGTTGATTTTGAGTTGTCTATGCCTAATTCACATTATGAAGCACAGCAGTCAAATTACAACAGTCTTAGCATAGCATGCCAAATGGTTGAGAGACAATGGAAGGAGACCTTTGGAAAATGTCAAATATTTACCTTGATGAGTTTGCACCTGATCTGGGCTGACAACATGTGGTTGTTGCGCAGGTTCCCCACTTGGAACATGAGGCACAACTTCCCATCCCGTTGCGAGATAACGGCGTCCTGGCTAAACTTGAGCATCTACACGTGTTTCTTCGGCTGGGACATCTTGACAAACATGCAGCCGATAAGAAATGCGTCCAATATAGAAACGAGAAGTGACTGGAAGAGAAAAAGAATAGTGCCTTCCGAACACTTTTCTGTGATGTACCGGTAGCCATAGCCGATAGTAGCCTCCGTTTCAATGAAGAACAAGTGTAGTATCATGCTCTTCTCTGTATTACGGAGGCGCTCCTCACCGCTAAAGCTAACTCTCTCTCCTCTGCTCTCATCCTTCTAGACCTATCGGCTTCCTTCGATACTGTGAACCATCCTCCTCTCCACCCTCTCTGAGATGGGCATCTCCGGCGCGGCCCACGCTTGGATTGCGTCCTACCTGACAGGTCGCTCCTACCAGGTGGCGTGGCGAGAATCTGTCTCCTCACCACGCGCTCTCACCACTGGTGTCCCCCAGGGCTCTGTTCTAGGCCCTCTCCTATTCTCGCTATACACCAAGTCACTTGGCTCTGTCATAACCTCACATGGTCTCTCCTATCATTGCTATGCAGACGACACACAATTAATCTTCTCCTTTCCCCCTTCTGATGACCAGGTGGCGAATCGCATCTCTGCATGTCTGGCAGACATATCAGTGTGGATGACGGATCACCACCTCAAGCTGAACTTCGGCAAGACGGAGCTGCTCTTCCTCCCGGGGAAGGACTGCCCATTCCATGATCTCGCCATCACGGTTGACAACTCCATTGTGTCCTCCTCCCAGAGCGCTAAGAACCTTGGCGTGATCCTGGACAACATCCTGTCGTTCTCAACTAACATCAAGGCGGTGGCCCGTTCCTGTAGGTTCATGCTCTACAACATCCGCAGAGTACGACCCTGCCTCACACAGGAAGCGGCACAGGTCCTAATCCAGGCACTTGTCATCTCCCGTCTGGATTACTGCAACTCGCTGTTGGCTGGGCTCCCAGCCTGTGCCATTAAACCCCTACAACTCATCCAGAACGCTGCAGCCCGTCTAGTGTTCAACCTTCCCAAGTTCTCTCACGTCACCCCGCTCCTCCGCTCTCTCCACTGGCTTCCAGTTGAAGCTCGCATCCGCTACAAGACCATGGTGCTTGCCTACGGAGCTGTGAAGGGAACGGCACCTCAGTACCTCCAGGCTCTGATCAGGCCCTACACCCAAATAAGGGCACTGCGTTCATCCACCTCTGGCCTGCTCGCCTCCCTACAACTGAGGAAGTACAGTTCCCGCTCAGCCCAGTCAAAACTGTTCGCTGCTCTGGCTCCCCAATGGTGGAACAAACTCCCTCACGACGCCAGGACAGCGGAGTCAATCACCACCTTCCGGAGACACCTGAAACCCCACCTCTTTAAGGAATACTTAGGATAGGATAAAGTAATCCTTCTCACCCCCCTTAAAATATTTAGATGCACTATTGTAAAGTGGCTGTTCCACTGGATGTCATAAGGTGAATGCACCAATTTGTAAGTCGCTCTGGATAAGAGCGTCTACTAAATGACTTAAATGTAAATGTAAATATGTAATGTAAAAATCTAAAATAAGGAGAAACAACGAAGTTCTAGCTTCAGCATGTTAACTAGCCTAGTCTGCACACCATACATGGGTACGGATACCCACATGGGCCATCCTACTACATCTTCCCCTCTCCAAGGAACAAGAACTCAACATGCATAACCTCTGAAGCATTACTGAAATGCAATTTGGATACCAGTATTGTTCTTTTTAACATGCTACAGTACATCCTGAAACAGTATGAAAGCATTGGCCTAATAGGCCTTCCTGTTAGGCCATTTGGGTTTAAGCTGAGCCGGCGAGACAATGGGAATACACAGCCTCCTGCCCATCGGGAGCTCGGCAGGTAAGCTAACAGAGCCCTGAGCCCTGTATGGATTCTTGTTGTTTTCAGCAGTCCCTTGACTGTTTTCACAGCTCTCTCTGCCTCACCATTACTCTGTGCATGGTAGGGGTTACTGGTCATGTGTGAAGTCATATTCTGCGGCAAAAGCAGAAAAGGAGCTCGCAGAGAACTGGGGAGCGTTATCTGTAACCAGGACCTCAGCAACCCCTTGCCTGAAAGAAATTGACTTTAATCCATTAATAACACCAGCTGATGTGGTTATGGGTGTCTTTGCTATTTCAATGTATCTTGAGTAGTAATCTACCACTAGCAGATAAGTGTCATTTTTCCAATAGAACATATCTGCCCCTACCTTTGCCATGGCCGTTTTGGCTGCTCCGCTGCCTTCATTGGCTCCGGATGACAAGATTGACTTTTTGTACAGACCACACTGGGCCACCAGCTTGGCAATCTGAGTACTTAGACCAAGCCACCACACTGACTGTTGAGGCCTCAGTCTGAATTTGGTTATCCCAATGTGTCCCTCATGCACTTCTCATGCATGTCTAGCATTTCTGGTTGTAGAGTCTCTGGGATAACTCTGTTGTCCTTTCATGAGAAGGTCTCCATTACAGTGGAAGTCACTTTGGTGCACCCAATAGGGATTCAGCAGCTGAGGCAGTTCCTGCTGCCTGAGCCATCTCTTTTTGCACTGTTGTACTATCTGTTGGCAGATGGGGTTTGGTTTGAGATGCAGGTAGACTGTCTCTTACTCCATTAAGGACACCTGTACCACCCCCTCTAGAGCAGGCCTGGGAAATTCCAGTCCTTGGGGGCCTGATTGGTCTTACACTTTTCCCCCATCCCTAGCAAACACAGCTGATTTAAACTAATTACATTCTAAACTGAATATCATGATTAGTTGATTACTGGAGTCAGGTGTGTCAGCTGGGGCTGTAGCAAAAGTGTGAAACCAATCAGGCCCCTGAGGACTGGAGTTGCCCAGGCCTACTCTAGACATTACTCCTCCTCTGTTAACTTAGGGATCGGCGTCCCATCAACGGAACAGTTGTAAATTATGCAGCACCTTGTGTCACGATCGCAGATTTTAGAGAAACAACAAATGTCGGTATATAAGTGTCTTATATCGGCTGAAAGCTTAAATTCTTGTTAATAACTGCAGTGTCCAATACAGTAGCTATTACTGCAGAAACATGCCATGCTATTGTTTGAGGAGAGCTCCTAACAACAAAACACCCTTTTCACTGTGATAGGTTTGATCAATTCACCTCTGAAGGTGAAATGTGTACTTACAGTCTGAAATCTTGCTCTGATTTATCATCCAAAGGGTCACAGAGATAACATGACGTGTTGCTTTTTTCGATAAAATCATTTTTCATATGGTAAAAAGGTCCCTAAACGTTGTTTCAACCAGTCAAATCACGTTTGTATGTATTCCTCAGAGATCCTAGAATGTAACCAGACTTCACTATATCATTAGTGGTGTATAGGACACCAAATTTGGTCAGAGAGCGACACCTTAATGGCACGCCGATGATGCAGGCTGTCTTCATTTGATCGACTCTAACTTTGTCAAATAAGCACCAATCAGGGTCAAACATCCTGTAAATCTGTCATAAAATGTAGCTACTAACCTTGTGCGACAGCATGCCTTTTCCTTTTGGACAAAAATGACAAATGTTCAAAGTTATGAAGTTATGAAAACTGGTAGTTTTGCAAATGTTGAATTTATAACATGGCTACTAAAACTGGGAAAGCTAAATCAAAGCCCAAGTATACAGATTTGATGATATTTTGGCAGAAATGTTTTATATGAATGCAAATATCTCCTTAACCATTTGCCCAAATGTACCTGGGTGACTTCACACTAAATGTCATGTAATTCGCTCATACTTCAAGTTATCCTCCTGAAACTTTGCACATGCACTGCTGCCATCTTGTGGACACCATCAGAATTAGGACCAGAGTGATGGCTAGAACTGGGGCTTTTCTGTTGCATTTGGTAGAAAAAAAATGCCAAAAAAATGTTTTTTTTCTTTGTATTTTCTTCTACCAGATCTATTGTGTTATATTCTCCTACATTCAATTCACATTTGCACACACTTCAAAGTGTTTCATTTCAAATGGTACCAAGAATATGCATATCCTTGCTTCAGGGCCTGAGCTACAGGCAGTTAGATTTGGATATGTCATTTTAGGCGAAAATTGAAAAAAAGGGGGCTATCCCTTTGAAGTTTTAATGGACGTTTAATTGGGGCCCCAGAGAGTGCGTCTGCTGTGATCAGTGCTTTCCCTGGCACATACACCATCTTGTAGGTGAACCTCAGCAATCTGTGGAAGCGCAGAACTCTGGGAGGCAAGTCGTCCGGTGCTTTTGCCCCTAACAGAGCCAACAGTGGTTTGTGGTCAGTCTCTGCTGTAAAATACAGGCCAATAAGGTATTGGCTGAGCCTTTCACATGCCTGTGTGATAGCCAACGCCTCCTTCCCCACTTTTGCTCTGTCGGATAAGCTTTGTGAGATGTATGCTATTGGATCCCACTCCATGTTGTAATGCATATGTGTGAAGACCGCCCCTAGCCCAAAGGATGATGCATCTGTGTGAAGACCGCCCCTAGCCCAAAGGATGATGCATATGTGTGAAGACTGCCCTAACCCAAAGGATGATGCATCTGTGTGACGACCGCCCCTAGCCCAAAGGATGATGCATCTGTGTGAAGACCGCCCCTAGCCCAAAGGATGTTGCATCTGTGTGAAGACCGCCCCTAGCCCAAAGGATGATGCATCTGTGTGAAGACCGCCCCTAGCCCAAAGGATGATGCATCTGTGTGTAGACCGCCCCTAGCCCAAAGGATGATGCATCTGTGTGAAGACCGCCCCTAGCCCAAAGGATGATGCATCTGCGTGAAGACCGCCCCTAGCCCAAAGGATGATGCATCTGCTGATACCTTTGTCTTTGCGTGGGGACAGTACTGGGCCATCAAGCTCTGAGGCCAGGTCTCCTTTGATTTTGTCATACGCCACCTGATGCATGTGAGTCCGTGACCAGTCATTCTCTTTGGCTAGTAAGTCTCAGGGTTTTGGTTGTATCTGAAAACTGTGGGAGGAACTTCCCGCATACGTGGCCATGCCTTAGAAGGTCATGACTTCAGCCACATTCTGGGGGATGGGCATGTCTGTGATGGCGTTGATCTTCTCCGGGTCCGGCTCTATTCCAGCTGCACTGATTTTGTGTCCCAAGAACAAGACCTCTGACTGTGCAAAGGTGAATGTTTCATTGAGTGTCAGGCCACTCTCCAAGCGTCTGGTCAGAATTGCTGTGAGTCTTTCATCATGTTCTACTCTGTTCCGTCCGACACGAGCATGTCATCCGCGTGGACTATGACGCCACATGCGTCTTTGGAAATTCTCAGGATCGGAAGCTATTCCAAATGGCAAAATGTTAAAACAGTACCGGCCAAATTGTGTTATAA
Organism: Oncorhynchus gorbuscha; assembly: GCF_021184085.1. Taxonomy (NCBI): domain Eukaryota; kingdom Metazoa; phylum Chordata; class Actinopteri; order Salmoniformes; family Salmonidae; genus Oncorhynchus; species Oncorhynchus gorbuscha. Next base: position 45,957,303 of record NC_060179.1, read on the forward strand.
ACGTTGTGAGTGACCTACTCTCTGATGACAGCGGTATCTGCCAGAAGCCTGAGCGGGCATCCAGCTTTGTGAAGACTTGTGAGCCATCCATCTGAGCCAGTGACTGCTCCACTGATCGTAAGATGTGCCTCTCTCTCTGCAGAGTGCCTCACTCAAGTTAGTCATGTCCACACAGATCCTTATGTCCCCTTTGGCTTTTCGGACCACCACCATCCCTGCACACCAGTCAGTGGAACTCTCTATTTTAGACACAGCCCCAATTTCTTCCACCCTCCCCAACTCTTCCTTTACTTGGCCAATAAAGATATAGGCATGGTGGGGGGTGGAAAGGGCATAGGGGACAACATCCTCTTTCAGGCGGCTTTTGTAGTTACCTTCTAGCCTTCCTAGGCCAGAAAACACTTTTGGGAATTTATTTTTGAAAACCTCCCCTGGGTCCTCCAGTTCGATCACTCTGTCATTGAGTTGCAATGCTCCAATTGAGTCAATGACGAAGACAGGCTGGATAGCACTTTTGTCCTTACTCTCCAGTTCACACACCAACTGCCCTACCACTGGTTATATCTTATTACTGGGCCCGTACACTTTTTTCTTTGTAGAGAGTAAAGGGCCATCTCTAATATATTTGCTGGGCAATCTTTCCAGCTGTGGAAAGGGGATTTCCCACATCCGCAACAAACACTTGTACTAGATACTGGTGCTGTCTTTGATTGTTTTCTCCACGTCTGTCTCTGTTCTGCGTTCCCCTCCGTTTTTTTGGCACGGTGTGAAAACACATTTATTTCCTCACTCTCTTCGCTCTGCAAGGAGCTACTGCGGCGCAGCATCATCTATTGTCTTTTTACTGTCTCACTCTGCCTAACCTGGTTTACAGTTTTGGACAAGGTAAGCTGGGATTCCAACTGTAACTTTTCAGAAAGTTAGATATTTCTTATTCCCACTACAATCCGATCGGATCAGCTCTTCCCTGAGTGCACCAAATTGACAATGCTCCTGTTTGCTCACATTAAACCTAGCTCTCTCAAATACAATGTTGAGTCTCCCTACTGGGGAGAGAGAAAGAGGGACGGTAAATATGCTTCTTTGTCAAACCCAATCTCGCTGTGCTATCAGTAAAATACTATTTACCTAGGCCTATAGGCTACGTTGTGTGAAATGTGCACATAACTTATTCTGACAGAGGCCTACACCAAAACAGCTTTAATGCAGTAGAACTATAATCATGTTTATTTCAAGGACCCTGACAATTTGATCACTAGCTATTTAGTTCCCCCTAGTGATACTTGATTGGAAGTGCAACTCAATTGAATTAGGATTGAATTATTGTTAACAAGCCCATATGTCTTCGTGTGAGACGAGTCATTCCCTCTGAGGGTAAACCTGATGCGACCATATCCAGGTAAGATACACTAAATACATGTGACTACACACTGAGTGTCCAAAACATTGGGAAAACCTGCTATTTCCATGACATAAACTGACCAGGTGAATCCAGGTGAAAGCTGGGATCCCTTATTCATGTCACTTATTAAATCCACTTCAATCAGTGTAGATCAAGGGGAGGAGAAAGGTTAAAGAATGATTTTTAAGTCTTGAGACAATTGAGACATGGATTGTGTATGTGTGCCATTCGGAGGGTGACATGTCAACATGGGCTAGCATCTCTGTGGAACACTTTCAACACCTTGTAGAGTCCATGCCTGATGAATTGAGGCTGTTCTGAGGGATAAAGGGGATGCAACTCAATATTAGGAAGGTGTCCTAATGTTTTGTACACTCCATGTATGTTCTCTTCTTGTTGATGACTGTTTGTCATGCTGTGAGCTACACACTTGTTTCGCTGTTTTGAATTGAGCTTTTTTCTTATTCACACTTTACAAATCACAATAACGACCACAATCACTTCATCCTTGTTGTTTTAGTTTGTCATATCTTATTGAGTATAGACCCTCAAGACATTTACCTAACCTTGTGTTGTGAGGACTTTCCTGCTATAGTACATGGGATGTTCAGCTAGACCCTGGAGACATTCACCTAATCAACATAACACAAGGTTGTACATGGCCATGTTTAGAGCTCTTTCAATGGAGACTTTCCTGCTATGGTACATGGGTGAGAATGAGTGACAATATTCTAAAATAAGTTAATATTTTCTAGAAATAGGCATGGAATAATTGATGAGACAACCCATATTCAAGAATAGCTTAGGAAAATAACCCAATCTAAAACATTTTTTTGAATTACCTTAAACCGAGTGAGGCTTTGTGACATCCCTCTGGTAGCTGTAGACAATAAGGACAGACCCTCAAGACATTAACCTCATCTACATAGCTCATGTACAAAGCAGTACAAGTTCACTGAGTAACTGAAGTCATTTGTTTATAACTACAATTATCCAGACAAAGACATTTGCAGACCTTTTTAGAGTATTTATTTACGATCACGAGGAAATATCACTAGGAAAATAATACAATGTAAAAAAAACTTTAAAAATCAATGAAAACATCATCCCTGACAAACGGGAGACATTGATCAGGAGGAATAGACACCATCCATGGTACCATGACGTCAAAGACTGTAACGGCCGTTGTTGGTGGAAGAAGGTGAGGACCAATGCGCAGCATCGTAAGTGTCCATATTTTTAATAAAGAAATTGAACACTGAACAAAAACAACAAAGTGAACAAACGAAACCGAAACACTTCCTGTCTGGTGCAGAATACAAACGCTCAACAGAAAATAATCACCCACAACTCAAAGGTGAAACCAGGCTACCTAAGTATGGTTCTAAATCAGGGACTACGATTGACAGCTGCCTCTGATTGAGAACCATACCAGGCCAAACACAGAAATCCCAAATTATAGAAAAAATAACATAGACTGCCCACCCCAACTCAAGCCCTGACCATACTAAAACAAAGACAAAACAAAGGAACTAAGGTCAGAACGTGACAAAGACAGCCTTTTCTGGACTGATGCTGTTTCTGTACCTCCTACTGACATTTCTTTAAGTCATCCACCCACTGCATAATGTCAGTGTCCAAAGAGTCTTCCTTTTCCGGCCACTGGAGCTGGGCCAGTGAGATGGGGTGGAGGTTGATGGGAGTTGCCAGGGTGCGCCTGGATGGTGCGTTGGTGAGAAGGTCTTGGGCGTTGGGGAGAGGGGCCAGGGAGGTGAACCACCTGTAGATGGGCAATCAGTCCATCATTGTCTCTGGGCTGTCCAAAACAACGCCCTCCAAAACGTACAAACAGATGGCAAATACATTGCAAGCAATCGTAAATCATCTCCATGGGCTCCTTTTTGAGTTAAAATGCTTACTAAAAAGAACTGACTTCATAAACATATCAATCTAATTAGCACACACACCACAGTGTCTGTTTTCAGATGTTAAAACTAGTCCCGCTAATCAATTTAATTTAATCAATTAAATGTATTTATATAGTCCTATTTTCACGACTTCCTTAACCAGCATAGGTTTTCAATGGCCTTGCTTTTGTGTGTAGGGCGCTGTCCATGGTGCTGATAGAAAGCAGGGGGAATTTCATGCCAACCTTTCACTTCTTGTTCAAAAGCACTCAATGGCCACGGCATTTGAACTTTTATGTTTATTGTGGTATAGCGTGATACAAGCAGAAGTCAATATAATTCCAATGCAAGACTGCAAGTGACACCCCTGGGTATAGCTACATATTGGTTTAATCCGTCATAGAAATGGATACATTGTATTATGGTTTTCTTGGAAGCCTATTAGTTTCCGTGGTTGTAAAATGGAACTGTACTTTAGAAACATGTTTATGGTAGGCTGGTATTGGTTCATTTATGTGGGTCAAATTTGATCCACAGAAGTGTAATTGTGCCATATCACAAGGTGTTGCTAAACTTATTAGAGGCATGCTTTTCCATGTTTGAAGCAGTCCTATAGGCCTATTTGTTTGGCAAGACGGCTGTACATGGATGCATCCTACTATAAGAGAATATTTTTTTCAAGGGCCCGAGATACAAAAACACCCACATGCAATGTCTCAAGAAGGAAGTTACCATACCTAAATAAGGCAAAGGTGACATTTTAACTTCATTCATGAGGAGAGAGAATGCAGTCAACTAATAAAGCCATTTTGTGGTGCTGAAACGTAAATCCGCAACCGCATTGCAATCAATAGGTGGTGAACAGCACCACAATAGGTGGTGAAAATATTGCTAATTTGTTATAAAAGTCTTGCACAGCAACAGATGGAGAGAACCTACACCAGTAATTCATTTAAACAAAAATCATTATTTTAATTTGACTTTACAAACATCAAGATGGCTTAATTTGAGTCTGTTTATTCTCGAACCTTGGTCTATATAAAATAACTTAACTGGCATCTTTCACTATAAAACAATATATGGACTAATAGAAGTGGGATGTTTTATTATTAGGCCTACTTACAATTGCAACTGGACAAAAATGTAACATCCCCACATTGTGCTAATACAGTGCAGCGGAGATCACTCCAAAAGCTCTCAATCGTTGGTTTCAGAGTCTCTGCATTTTAACTTTGTTTATTGTGGTATAGCATGACAAGCAGAATTCAATACAATTCCAATGCAAGAACCCCCCAAGAACCCCCCCTCACCGATTTCAACTGCCCCTAAGTCGAAATCTGGTGCCGGGTCTGGGTGTTATGCAGGTGAATGAGGACCCAAAAGCGACTTGGCGAAAACAGAGTCTTTAATCCAGTTTAAGGAAATAGCAATACTCCTAGACAGATCGGAGCGGTAAATAAAGCATAAGAAACAATTTCACTCGTAATCACGAGAACTGACTGGAGACTCGATAATGAACTGCAGGTTGCCTCGGGAAGGCACTTGACCGTAGCAGACTCAGACACCTGCTTACCACGCAGCATCTGAGGGAAACACGACACGACAGGGCGATACAAAGACACAGCACGGTGAACAATATACAAGGATCCGACAGGACAGAAACGGAAAACAAGGGGAGAAATAGGGACTCTAATCAGGGGAAAAGATAGGGAACAGGTGTGGGAAGACTAAATGATTGATTAGGGGAATAGGAACAGCTGGGAGCAGGACGGAACGATAGAGAGAAGAGAGAGAGAGAGGGAGAGAGAAAGAAGGGAACGAACCTAAAAAGACCAGCAGGGGGAAAACGAACAGAAGGAAAAGCAAAATGACAAGACAATATAAGACAAAACATGACAGTACCCCCCCACTCACCGAGCGCCTCCTGGCGCACTCGAGGAGGAATCCTGGCGGCAACGGAGGAAATCATCAATCAGTGAACGATCCAGCACGTTCCGAGACGGAACCCAACTCCTCTCCTCAGGACCGTAACCCTCCCAATCCACTAAGTATTGGTGACCCCGTCCCCGAGAACGCATGTCCATGATCCTACGTACCTTGTAAATAGGTGCGCTCTCGACAAGGACGGGAGGGGGAGGGAAGATGAACGGGGTGCGAAGAAAGGGCTTGACACAGGAGACATGGAAGACAGGATGGACGCGACGAAGATGTCGCGGAAGAAGCAGTCGCACAGCGACAGGATTGACGACCTGGGAGACACGGAACGGACCAATGAACCGCGGAGTCAACTTACGAGAAGCTGTCGTAAGAGGAAGGTTGCGAGTGGAAAGCCACACTCTCTGGCCGCAACAATACCTTGGACTCTTAATCCTACGTTTATTGGCGGCTCTCACAGTCTGTGCCCTGTAACGGCAAAGTGCAGACCTCACCCTCCTCCAGGTGCGCTCACAACGTTGGACAAACGCTTGAGCGGAGGGAACGCTGGACTCGGCAAGCTGGGATGAGAACAGAGGAGGCTGGTAACCCAGACTACTCTGAAACGGAGATAACCCGGTAGCAGACGAAGGAAGCGAGTTGTGAGCGTATTCTGCCCAGGGGAGCTGTTCTGCCCAAGACGCAGGGTTTCTGAAAGAAAGGCTGCGTAGTATGCGACCAATCGTCTGATTGGCCCTCTCTGCTTGACCGTTAGACTGGGGATGAAACCCGGAAGAGAGACTGACGGACGCACCAATCAAACGACAGAACTCCCTCCAAAACTGTGACGTGAATTGCGGACCTCTGTCTGAAACGGCGTCTAACGGGAGGCCATGAATTCTGAACACATTCTCGATGATGATTTGTGCCGTCTCCTTAGCGGAAGGAAGTTTAGCGAGAGGAATGAAATGTGCCGCCTTAGAGAACCTATCGACAACCGTAAGAATCACAGTCTTCCCCGCAGACAAAGGCAGACCGGTAATGAAGTCTAGGGCGATGTGAGACCATGGTCGAGAAGGAATGGGGAGCGGTCTGAGACGACCGGCAGGAGGAGAGTTACCTGACTTAGTCTGCGCGCAGTCCGAACAAGCAGCCACGAAACGGCGCGTGTCACGCTCCTGAGTCGGCCACCAAAAGCGCTGGCGAATAGAAGCAAGAGTGCCTCGAACACCGGGATGACCAGCTAACTTGGCAAAGTGAGCCCACTGAAGAACAGCCAGACGAGTGGAAACAGGAACGAAAAGAAGGTTACTAGGACAAGCGCGCGGCGACGCAGTGTGCGTGAGTGCTTGCTTAACCTGTCTTTCAATTCCCAGACTGTCAACCCGACAACACGCCCATAAGGAAGAATCCCCTCGGGATCAGTAGAAGCCACAGAAGAACTAAAAAGACGGGATAAGGCATCAGGCTTGGTGTTCTTGCTACCCGGACGGTAAGAAATCACAAACTCGAAACGAGCGAAAAATAACGCCCAACGAGCTTGACGAGCATTAAGTCGTTTGGCAGAACGGATGTACTCAAGGTTCTTATGGTCTGTCCAAACGACAAAAGGAACGGTCGCCCCCTCCAACCACTGTCTCCATTCGCCTAGGGCTAAGCGGATGGCGAGCAGTTCGCGGTTACCCACATCATAGTTGCGTTCAGATGGCGACAGGCGATGAGAAAAATAAGCGCAAGGATGAACCTTATCGTCAGACTGGAAGCGCTGGGATAGAATGGCTCCCACGCCTACCTCTGAAGCGTCAACCTCGACAATGAATTGTCTAGTGACGTCAGGAGTAACGAGGATAGGAGCGGACGTAAAACGTTCTTTTAGAAGATCAAAAGCTCCCTGGGCGGAACCGGACCACTTAAAACACGTCTTGACAGAAGTAAGAGCTGTGAGAGGGGCAGCAACTTGACCGAAATTACGAATGAAACGGCGATAGAAATTAGCGAAACCTAGAAAGCGCTGCAACTCGACACGTGACCTTGGAACGGGCCACTCACTGATAGCTTGGACCTTAGCGGAATCCATCTGAATGCCTTCAGCGGAAATAACGGAACCGAGAAAAGTAACGGAGGAGACATGAAAAGAGCACTTCTCAGCCTTCACGTAGAGACAATTCTCTAAAAGGCGCTGGAGAACACGTCGAACGTGCTGAACATGAATCTCGAGTGACGGTGAAAAAATCAGGATATCGTCAAGGTAGACAAAAACAAAGATGTTCAGCATGTCTCTCAGAACATCATTAACTAATGCCTGAAAAACAGCTGGCGCATTGGCGAGACCAAACGGCAGAACCCGGTACTCAAAATGCCCTAACGGAGTGTTAAACGCCGTTTTCCACTCGTCCCTCTCTGATGCGCACGAGATGGTAAGCGTTACGAAGGTCCAACTTAGTAAAGCACCTGGCTCCCTGCAGAATCTCGAAGGCTGATGACATAAGGGGAAGCGGATAACGATTCTTAACCGTTATGTCATTCAGCCCTCGATAATCCACGCAGGGGCGTAGAGTACCGTCCTTTTTCTTAACAAAAAAAAACCCCGCCCTGGCCGGAGAGGAAGAAGGCACTATGGTACCGGCGTCAAGAGACACAGACAAATAATCCTCGAGAGCCTTACGTTCGGGAGCCGACAGAGAGTATAGTCTACCCCGAGGAGGAGTGGTCCCCGGAAGGAGATCAATACTACAATCATACGACCGGTGAGGAGGAAGGGAGTTGGCTCGGGACCGACTGAAGACCGTGTGCAGACCATGATATTCCTCCGGCACTCCTGTCAAATCGCCAGGTTCCTCCTGAGAAGTGGGGACAGAAGAAATGGGAGGGATGGCAGACATTAAACACTTCACATGACAAGAAACGTTCCAGGATAGGATAGAATTACTAGACCAATTAATAGAAGGATTATGACATACTAGCCAGGGATGACCCAAAACAACAGGTGTAAAAGGTGAACGAAAAATCAAAAAAGAAATAGTCTCACTGTGGTTACCAGATACTGTGAGGGTTAAAGGTAGTGTCTCAAATCTGATACTGGGAAGATGACTACCATCTAAGGCGAACATGGGCGTAGGCTTGTCTAACTGTCTGAAAGGAATGTCATGTTTCCGAGCCCATGCTTCGTCCATGAAACAACCCTCAGCCCCAGAGTCTATCAAGGCACTGCATGTAGCACCCGAACCGGTCCAGCGTAGATGGACCGACATAGTAGTACAGGATCTAGATGGAGAGACCTGAGTAGTAGCGCTCACCAGTAGCCCTCCGCTTACTGATGAGCTCTGGCTTTTACTGGACAAGAATTGACAAAATGTCCATCAAATCCGCAATAGAGGCACAGGCGGTTGGTGATCCTCCGTTCCCTCTCCTTAGTCGAGATGCGAATACCTCCCAGCTGCATGGGCTCAGTCTCTGAGCCAGAGGAGGGAGATGGTTGCGATGCGGAGCAGGGAAACACCGTTGACGCGAGCTCTCTTCCACGAGCTTGGTGACGAAGATCTACCCGTCGTTCTATGCGGATGGTGAGAGCAATCAAAGAGTCCACACTGGAAGGAACCTCCCGGGAGAGAATCTCATCTTTAACCACTGCGTGGAGTCCCTCCAGAAAACGAGCGAGCAGCGCCGGCTCGTTCCAGTCACTAGAGGCAGCAAGAGTGCGAAACTCTATAGAGTAATCCGTTATGGATCGATCACCTTGGCATAGGGAAGCCAGGGCCCTAGAAGCCTCCCTACCAAAAACTGAACGGTCAAAAACCCGAATCATCTCCTCTTTAAAGTTCTGGTAATTGTTTGAACAATCAGCCCTTGCCTCCCAGATAGCTGTGCCCCACTCTCGAGCCCGGCCAGTAAGGAGTGAAATGACGTAAGCAACCCGAGCTCTCTCTCTAGAGTATGTGTTGGGTTGGAGAGAGAACACTATATCACACTATATCACACATCATGGCATGACGAGCAGCAGACAATTCCTGCTCGTGTCTGCCGAGCATGGCTCCTTGAATCTCGACGGCAGTGTTACGAGCGTCTGTAGTCGCTGGGTCCATTCTTTGGTCGGATCCTTCTGTTATGCAGGTGAATGAGGACCCAAAAGCGACTTGGCGAAAACAGAGTCTTTAATCCAGTTTAAGGAAATAGCAATACTCCTAGACAGATCGGAGCGGTAAATAAAGCATAAGAAACAATTTCACTCGTAATCACGAGAACTGACTGGAGACTCGATAATGAACTGCAGGTTGCCTCGGGAAGGCACTTGACCGTAGCAGACTCAGACACCTGCTTACCACGCAGCATCTGAGGGAAACACGACACGACAGGGCGATACAAAGACACAGCACGGTGAACAGTATACAAGGATCCGACAGGACAGAAACGGAAAACAAGGGGAGAAATAGGGACTCTAATCAGGGGAAAAGATAGGGAACAGGTGTGGGAAGACTAAATGATTGATTAGGGGAATAGGAACAGCTGGGAGCAGGACGGAACGATAGAGAGAAGAGAGAGAGAGAGGGAGAGAGAAAAAAGGGAACGAACCTAAAAAGACCAGCAGGGGGAAAACGAACAGAAGGAAAAGCAAAATGACAAGACAATATAAGACAAAACATGACACTGGGTGTCTGTCTGATGTTTCAAGTAAACAGTAAAGCCATTCCAGTTGTCGGACACACACCGGCAGCTGATCTGGATCGGTGTTCAGATTTCATGATATCTCTCTCCAACTGTTGTCTTTTGCATGCTTGTCCAAATACAACCGCATCGACCCGTACGGAAAAAATATTGCGGTCGGAGTGCAGTATAACTGCAGTACACTGCTGTATAATTGCAGTATGCTGCAAATACTGCGTCCAAAATACCACAGTTGACTGCAGCTACTGCCCTTTTACTGCAAGTTCAAAACTGCAAGGGGAAGGGTTGTAGAAGTTTTCGTATTGTCTCACCAGCTCGCACAGACGCTCCTCAAAATTGGATAGAGACATATACATAATTGCGTGAAGCAAATCTCGTAATACAAGTGTGACGCATACAAAATGTATGGTCACATTTGTGTTTATGTATTGTTTCTTTGTATTGGGGAAGAATACTTTTACTGAAATGTCAGTCCTCCAAGATTTAGCCATTGCGATGCATGTATACTACTATTGGCCAGTAGGGGGCAGTGAGATGCGTTTGCTTCGCACTGTGACTCTATGCGATCCTGCACATGTGTGTTCTCATAATTGAAAGAACCTTTGAAAGAGGGGCCTCGTTCTCCTGTATCATAATTTGTCCTGTATTACAGGTCAGTAAAGTGCAAAAATACACTGAATACCACAATATAGTTTTATAACTTCCCTGTTGAAATGAATGTAATGATTTTGTATAGTGATGCACCGATATGACATTTTTGTCCGATATCCGATATTTACCTTGTAAAAACAAAAAATACGATATTGATATTTAAAATTTAAGCGGCCTTTTAAGCATTCTAGTACAGTTTAATAGTTAACACACACAGATGGACGCAGCAGTCTAAGGCACTGCATCTCAGTGCAAGAGGTGTCACCACAGTCCCTGGCTCAAATCCAGACTTTATCACGTCCCAAAAAGTTATTTTGTTGGCATTTACGTATGTCCCCATTACCAGTAAAACATAATCAAAACCTTTTTCTTTCACTTACATGCTGTGCTGTTTCGTTGTTCATTTGTTCAGTCGTTTCATTCTCAACCAGGATTTCTATGGAACACCGTTTGGGTCATTACACGTCAAATAGATTATTTGATGAATATCTTTTTTGACACGCAAAGACCCAAACGGCGTTCCAAAGAATCCTAGTTGAGAATAAAATGACTGAACAAATGACACAACATAATCTGTTTCAGTAGCTATAGTTAGCTAGCTAGCTAACGATATAGCTAGGTGTCATCATGTAAAATCACTTTAATTTATAAGACAGTTCTTACTTGATTAATGGTGGTCGGACACGTCTATGTGAAACTAGCCACAGTAAGGATCAGCCACAATAGAGGA
>NC_060179.1:45973668-46055051 GCF_021184085.1 Oncorhynchus gorbuscha
ATGTCAGTATGTGTGTGTGTGTGGAGGGGTGGGGTGAGTGAATATGTCAGTATGTGTGTGTGTGTGAGAGTGAAGGGGTGGGGTGAGTGAATATGTCAGTATGTGTGTGTGTGTGGAGGGGTGGGGTGAGTGAATATGTCAGTATGTGTGTGTGTGTGTGAGAGTGAAGGGGTGGGGTGGGTGAATATGTCAGTATGTGTGTGTGTGTGTGAGAGTGAAGGGGTGGGGTGAGTGAATATGTCAGTATGTGTGTGTGTGTGTGAGAGTGAAGGGGTGGGGTGGGTGAATATGTCAGTATGTGTGTGTGTGTGTGTGAGAGTGAAGGGGTGGGGTGAGTGAATATGTCAGTATGTGTGAGAGTGAAGGGGTGGGGTGGGTGAATATGTCAGTATGTGTGTGTGTATGTGTGAGAGTGAAGGGGTGGGGTGGGTGAATATGTCTGTATGTGTTTGAGTGTGTTTGTGCGAACGTTCGTGTATGTTTGTGTGTCAGGGTAACAGTGTTTTATTTTTATGTGTGTTTCTTTGAGTGAGTAAATGTGTGTACAGTTGATTCCACGTTACATCTCTATATCTAGTTATTTATTTGTTTTAGTTGAGCGTGAACATGGTGGTTTGAGTACGCGCACATCTCTGAGCTTCTGTGCGTGTGTCTACGGTGTGCGGCAGGCTTTGATGGCGCGGCGGGAGCGTGCCTAATGTGACTGCTCCTGTAGGGGTCCTGCACTGAGTCCCCTGCCCCTTTGCTTGTCTCAGCTGGTCAGGGGAAAACTCTCCTCTGCTAAACTTAAAAGGAACCCGAGGAATCCCCTCGGCCCCGTCGTCGGCCCCCCATGTTTTTCAGATGGCATGACATCATCCCCTTAACAAAGGGGGTTGGGGAGGAGAGAGGGAGGGAGGGGTGAGTGAGCGGGATAGGGAGCGAGGGGGCACCAACAAACACACCAATCAGTCACACAGCAACACTGCTGCCTGGCCAGACTACATCACACTGGCCCTTTCACCGTCAGCTCACCCATTATACAAGTCAGTATTCGATGTCCATCCACGTCTGAGGACGTTGGGAGATGATGTGGAAACTGGCCACTAGGGGCGACAGTGAGCTCTGTTACCTTCAAGTAGGTTTAGCTTTAGGTTGTTGGATGGGAATGGCGGCTGTGTATAAGCATCCGCCTTTGAATCCAGCGATAGAAAGTTGTTTTTGAGATTTTTGTTTTACGCCGATCCCAATCATTAACCCTTACCTTTACCATTCGGAGTGAACGCCTCACCTTAAGATTTCGGAGATAATGCCTTAACCGAACCTTAAACACTTGAAGTTTGAGAAACATGGATGAACTGCTAGTTCTAACACGAGACTGTGAGAGCCAGTTGCCTTTTAAGATGTTCTGGACGCTAATGTCTCCTACTCCTCTCGTCTCTTCCTTTCACTTTCGGTCTTGTCTTTCTATCCTTTGTTTCTCTATTGTTTACATTCTCCAGCTCTCTGTTTCTCTGTCTCTCTCTCTCAGCTCTCTGTCTCTCTCTCTCAGAAACCTGTTATATTTACCCAGAAAGTACCTAATTTCACTATATATCACCTCGCTCCATTTCTCTTAGCTGTCTGTTTTTCTCCAGCCATAACCTTCCTAGCATCTCAAAGAAAGGTGCACAAAACATCTCAGAACATCAGACACACACACACACCACCACCAGCACACACACACAAACAACACATACACACCTAATATGCTCTGTTTCCAACCCCCTTCTAATAAAGTACATTTCTGGAGCCTTGGATGTATGAGGCTAACATGATCGGATCCTGAGCGTCTGAGAGAAAGATCAAAAATGAATTGCTTCCTGTTTGTGTCTGTGAGACGACGATGCAACGACAACCGAACCAAGTACAACAAACCCCCTCCCCTCCCCTCCTTCTCCCTCCCCAGCGTTCTCTCCCTTACTGTTGCGGTTGTCGCTGACGACTTGGCATGTATATAAAGAGCAGTTTGGACCAAAGCTATCGTTTCCTTTCTAGTCTCAAGACAGGGTGATGTAGGCTATGAAAGCTATGACACTAAAGCTGTGTTTCACAGCATTTTCACATTATCAGAAACATTTCAGAATTTGATGATGAATTAGTGACACAATTTTGTTCACTCAATGTCCCAAAAACAACTATTATTTACCAAATAGCCACAGATTAACTAGCTATTACAAATAGTGTATTCCTACCTACATTTATGCCACTAAAAATGCTTGCAATCCTCTTTATGCTTTAGTGCAAATGTTTCTCAGCTATATATTCACTCAAAAGCATGAAGGCCCCCCTTGAGTTCCGATCCCATGAAGTATTCATTTTGTTATTGACAGGACATACTATGTACAGTATGTACAGATTGGGAGACAGACATAGAGAGGGGTATAGAACATTGTTAAAGTAACCGACCAGTGTTTCCAGATTTCTATGAAATAGGACCTAGTTACTTACAATATGAGTGAAATAGTTTCCGTTCACGCAAGTAGACTGCTGATTGGCTAGCTCATCCTCCTCTAGACTGCTGATTGGCCATCTCATCCTCCTCAGGGTGATTACATCATGTTCTATGAGGAAATTGCAAGCATTTTTTAAACGGTCTGTTGGAGTTTTTTTTTTTTTTCCTCCAATACATTTTTTTGGGCCAGAAATACAAGCAGAGAACAAGTCAACAACATTATTTGGGATATGAGTAACCAAAATGTGATTTATTAAGAGTGAGAGTTACACTGGGCAGTTACTTTAAGGACACAGACAGTAAGCCAAGCAAGGGCTCGAACCCCTGTCACCAGGTGAACATATGTGGTACCGAGTCGGGAGCTTAGACTCCAGCACTTAAAAAGGTATTTTGACCTCAATGGGACGACCTAGTAAAATAATGGTGTAATTAATGCATAGAAAAAGGACAAAAACAAAAAGTTTCAATGAGTTTCCCTCACTTTTGGTAAAACCATCAAAATCAGACAGGTCCTGTTTAGGTCAAAGACAGGGTCAAAGCCACCAGCAACCTCTAATGTCACGGCCAGTGAATCCTGACTGTTTCTGCTCCGTTTATTAGCTGTGTGTGTGTGTGTGTGTGTGTGTGTGTGTGTGTGTGTGTGTGTGTGTGTGTGTGTGTGTGTGTGTGTGTGTGTGTGTGTGTGTGTGTGTGTGTGTGTGTGTGTGTGTGTGTGTGTGTGTGTGTGTGTGTGTGTGTGTGTGTGTGTGTAAAAAAGAGAGAGTGTGTGTGTGTGTTGTGAAATGCTTTTACAATTGGATTAGGGCTGTGTTCCTTCTCTCCCTCTCTCTCTTTCTCTCTCTCTCTGAACAACAAGTGCTGGTGAGCGGGTCGCCTGTTGGGGAGGCAGTTTAATGGGCGACCGTTTGCCAACTGTTCCTTTGAGAGATGGCGGTGGCGGCGGAGCCAGGATTTGGGAGGGAAGGCCGGTGCCGACGGATCAGACACAGGGGGGACCAGCTCCATGTGAACAACAGCGCCCCTACTTCAAAAACAAGCACTGACTCTCTGCCACTACTGGACACAGTCTACACACACAGACACACACACAGGCAGGCAAGCGAGCATGTAGGCATGCACACATGGACAAGCATGCGCATCATTTTTTGGGGCCAAGGTGTTATTTACTATTTTACGATGATAGTCCTGTATGACTCAGTTGGTAGAGCATGGCGTGGGTTCGATTCCCGGGGCTTTAGAAAAAAAAGCATCTGCGAAATGGCATATATAGAGCTCCAAAAGAAATGCTTTTTTTTATCACAGCAAAAGCACCTACCTTCACTATAACTAGGGTCACTAATTCTATACAATATCATGCTACTTTCACTATGACTCTTACCGCTACGCACCCCCCGTTGTGTGTGTGCACACAGACACACAACGCCTAAAAACAGAGGCTCCACTGCTGCAGACACCCTCTCCTCTCTGGGAATCCCTCCATACACCCCTCCCCCCTCTCCCTTAATCCCTCCCTTCCTCTGAATTCACTGGCACTTCCAAAAAGCTCCGAGGCGCCAGTGGAGCGGGTCTCATCTCTGGGGAACAATAAAGCAGATCTTCATAAAAACTTCAAAAAGTCCTTGCCAAGTGTTTTATAGGTGCTTTAAAGGTTTATTGGCCCTGGGGAGAGAGAGCTGAGTGATGCTGTAATCTAAGCACCGCAGCCTGTTTTTCCACCCACTGCACTGCTGCTGCTAATGCTAATGCTAGCTGTGTGTGTGTGTGTGTGTGTGTGGATGTACGGGGCTGAACTGGGGGAAACAGGTGATCACAGGATGAAGGAATGACATGGAATGAGAGGGTTTCTCGTCTGTCACTGGCACAACAGACACCCTCTCAAAACAAATTACATAATATAAAATATATGACAGCATGTATTTACTGTCCTAAATGTTCATATCCTTCAATAGAAAGGATGTATTCATTTTATATTCCAAAGTGTGTGTGTGTGTGTATGTGAGTGAAGATTGTGTAAGGTCAATTATAAAGTAATCTGATCACTACACCCTTGGGCTGCGACCCTGAGGCAGGGGGTAGGGACCTTCATCAGGACATGCGCGCACACACACACACACACACACACACACACACACACACACACACACACACACACACACACACACACACACACACACACACACACACACACACACACACACACACACACACACACACACACACACACACACACACACACACACACTAGAATGGCCCGGCAGCAGTTCTTCACAGGTGTCTGCCTCTGAATCATCACTTTCGGAACCAGTAAACACTGTAGAAAGAATATGATCACATTAATCTCCCAGATTATGTCTCTCTCATCACAGCCGAGTCTGGGGGGACAGAGACACTTCATGGCCCTTCATATTACTGGATTCAGCTATTTTATATATTGCCGACAATAAAAAAAGCCATGAGAAACATTTTGAGTAGAATGGCCTTTAGCTCAGTGACTAAATTGGAGAAAAGAAACCCAACTCAAACTTGTATCTCAAACAGACCATTTCAAAAATGCTTGCTATTGCCACATAGAACATGATGTAATCACCCTGAGGAGGATGAGATGGCCAATCAGCAGTCTAGAGGAGGATGAGCTGGCCAATCAGCGGTTTACTTGCATGAATTGTTTTTAATGAGTGGTATATGCCTACACCATTCTGTTGTTAGGGTACGCCAACACAATTCCAACACATACATAATTAAAAAATGAAAGGAAACTATTTCAATAATATTGTAAATAATTATAGGTCAAATTTCATAGAAATCTGGAAACACTGGGCAGTTACTTTAACAATATTCTGTACCCCTCTCTATACAGTGGGGGCAAAAAAGTATTTCTGTCATAGTTGACGCAATTATTAGGAAATGGAAGACATACAAGACCACTGATAATCTCCCTCGATCTGGGGCTCCACGCAAGATCTCACCCCGTGGGGTCAAAATGATCACAAGAACGGTGAGCAAAAATCCCAGAACCACACGGGGGGACCTAGTGAATTACCTGCAGAGAGCTGGGACCAAAGTAACAAAGCCTACAATCAGTAACACACTATGCCGCCAGGGACTCAAATCCTGCAGTGCCAGACGTGTCCCCCTGCTTAAGCCAGTACATGTCCAGGCCCATCTGAAGTTTGCTAGAGAGCATTTGGATGATCCAGAAGAAGATTGGGAGAATGTCATATGGTCAGATGAAACCAAAATATAACTTTTTGTTAAAAACTCAACTCGTCGTGTTTGGAGGACAAAGAATGCTGAGTTGCATCCAAAGAACACCATACCTACTGTGGAGCATGGGGGTGCAAACATCATGCTTTGGGGCTGTTTTTCTGCAAAGGGACCAGGACGAAAATCTGTGTAAAGGAAAGTATGAATGGGGCATGTATCATGAGATTTTGAATGAAAACCTCCTTCCATCAGCAAGGGCATTGAAGATGAAACGTGGCTGTGTCTTTCAGCATGACAATGATCCCAAACACACCGCCCGGAGGAGTGGCTTTGTAAGAAGCATTTCAAGGTCCTGGAGTGGCCTAGCTAGTCTATAGATCTCAACCCCATAGAAAATCTTTGGAGGGAGTTGAAAGTTCGTGTTGCCCAGCAACAGCCCCAAAACATCACTGCTCTAGAGGAGATCTACATGGAGGAATGGAATACCAGCAACAGTGTGTGAAAACCTTGTGAAGACTTACAGAAAACGTTTGACCTCTGTCAGTGCCAACAAAGGGTATATAACAAAGTATTGAGATAAACTTTTGTTATTGACCAAATACTTATTTTCCACCATAATTTGCAAATAAATTCATAAAAAATCCTACAATGTGATTTTCTGGATTTTCTTCTCTCATTTTATCTGTCATAGTTGAAGTGTACCTATGATGAAAATTACAGGCCTCTCTCATCTTTTTAAGTGGGGGAACTTGCACAATTGCTGGCTGACTTAATACTTTTTTGCCCCACTGTATCTGTCTCCCTATCTGTACCTACAGTATACAAAGTATGTGGACACTCCTTCAAATTAGTGGATTAAGCTATTTCAGCCACACCCATTGCTGACAGGTGTATAATATGGAGCACACAGCCATACAATCTCCATAGACAAACATTGGCAGTAGAATGGCCTTACTGAAGAGCACAGTGACTTTCAACATGGCAGCTCGTCAAGTTCCTGCCGTGCTAGAGCTACCCCGGTCAATTGTTATTGTGAAGTTGAGTTCCAAACCGCCTCTGGAAGCAACGTCAGCACAAGAACTGTTCATCGGGAGCTTCATGAAAATGATTTTTTTGTCCGAGCAGTGGCACATAAGCCTAAGATCACCATGTACAACACCAAGCGTCGGCTGGAGTGGTGTAAAGCTCACCACCATTGGACTCTGGAGCAGTGGAAATTCATACTCTAGAGTGATCAATCACCCATCACTATCTGGCAGTCCGATGGATGAATCTTGGTTTGGCGGATGCCAGGTAAACGCTACCTGCCCCAATGTATAGTTCCAACTGTAAAGTTTGGTGGAGGAGGAATAATGGTCTGTGGCTGCTTTTCATGGTTTCGGGCTTGGCCCCTTAGTTCCAGTTTAGGTAAATCTGAACACTACAGCATACAATGACATTGTAGACAATTCTGTGCTTCCAATTTGGTGTCAACAGTTTGGGAAAGGCCTTTTTCTACTTCATTATGACAATGCCCCCGTACACAAAGCGATGTCTATACAGAAGTGGTTTGTCGAGACCAGTGTGGAAGAACGTGACTGACCTACACAGAGCCCTGACTTCAATTCCATCAAAAAACGTTGGGATTAATTGGAATGCTGACTTCGAGCCAGGCCTAATCGCCTCACATCAGTGCTCAACCTCACTAATGCCCTAGTGGCTGACTGGAAGCAAGTCCCCGGAGCAATGTTCCAACATCTAGTGGAAAGCCTTCCCAGAAGAGTGGAGGCTGTTATAGCAGCAAAGGGGGGACCACGTCCATATTAATGCCCATGATTTTGGAATGAGATGTTCGAGTAGGTGTCCGCATACTTTTTAAAACCTCTTAGGGAGGCTGCGAATTTTCGCAGCTTTTTGTAAAATCACATTTCAGCACCCTGCTATTCATGCCAGGAATATAGTATATGCATATGATTAGTATGTGTGGATAGAAAACACTCAGACGTTTCTAAAACTGGTTAAATCACGGCTGTGACTATAACATAACGTGCGTTTCATCGAAAAGTGCAGGAAAATCTGATCACTGAAAATGGGAAAATATATCCATGCGCCACTTCAACCAATTGTTAAAAGTGACCCACATTAAATGGGGCCGAGGTTGCAATACCTACAGCTTTCACATGATGTCAACAGTCTTGTCATTTGTCTCGGATTTGTTTCTTGGTCAAACCGAAAAACAAGGGAGCCAATTTCTTCCGGTCTCCGACAGGATGTTTTGGTTGAGAAATATCCGGACATGATTTCAAGACGTGGAGCTAAAGAATATACATCGCCCCGTGATCATTTTGATAGATTATTACCTAAAGTTGCAGTACAAAAGTATTTTGAAGTGTTTTGTGAAAGTTTATTGTCGACTTTTTTAATTTAAAAAAATGACGTTGCGTTATCAAACTCAGTTTTTTCCTTGATTACACAGTCTTCATAGATCGATATCTAGGCTATATATGGACCGATTTAATCGAAAAAAAGACCCAAATAAATGTTTCTGGGACATCTAGGAGTGCCAAGAAAGAAGCTCGTCAAAGGTAATGAATGTTTTATATTTTATTTCTGCGTTTTGGGTAGCGCCGGCTGCAGGAAAATCTGTCGTGTTAGGTGACGTTGCAGTATTTTGGGGGTACATGCTATCAGATAATAGCTTCTCATGCTTTCGCCGAAAAGCATTTTACAAATCTGACTTGGTGGATAGATTCACAACGAGTGTAGCTTTAATTCACTACCTTGAATGTGTATTTTAATGAAAGTTTAATGAAAGTTTGAGTTTTATCAAAAACTATAGGTGGCGCTCTGAAATTCCGCTGAGTGATGTTCCTGCATGGGAACTGTATTCTGCGTCATCCTTAAAAAGTTTTGTTAAAAATGTATTTGACGAGGCATTGTACCAGGGCTAAATCCACTCCCCTTCAATGTCTTTTATGAGTGTGAATTGCCACTATTCATGGACATTACTAAAACATTTTTTGAAAGTATTTCCAGATTTGTCACGGCCTAAAATTAGCAATGGTCTTCGCAGGCTTTTCAGGTTTAAAATTACGAGGTGTCAGAATTCCAGGACAATTCTTAAGTTACTGTCGATAAACGGTCAAGAACTTATCTTAAAGATGCCGTGTGCTTGCGTGTGTGTGTGTTTCAAGTGTGTCATGCTGTGTGTGTGTGTGTGTGTGTGTGTGTGTGTGTGTGTGTGTGTGTGTGTGTGTGTGTGTGTGTGTGTGTGTGTGTGTGTGTGTGTGTGTGTGTGTGTGTGTGTGTGTGTGTAAAGGCATAAGGGTCTCTGTAAGCATGTGCATTTGCATGAATATATTAACGCTGAGTGTGTATGTGTATGAGGGTGATGTGTCCAGTTGCATATTAGTGTGTAGTATCTGTTGGTAGGGAAACATGCAGCTTTTTCTTTTCTCAGGGGGATGTAGAGAGTTTACAGTTGAAGTCTGGTACATACACCTTAGCCAAATACATTTAACCTCAGATTTTTACCATTCCTGGCATTTAATCATAATAAAAATGCCCTGTCTTAGGTCAGTTAGGATCACCACTTTATTTTAAGAATGTAAAATGTCAGAATAATAGTAGAGATAATTATATATTTTAATGATATATTTGAGCTTTTCTTTCTTTTTTCACATTCCCAGTGGGTCAGAAGTTTACATACACCCAATTAGTATTTGGTAGCATTGCCTTTAAATTGTTTAACTTGGGTCAAATGTTTTGGGTAGCCTTCCATAAGCTTCCCACAATAAGTTGGGTGAATTTTCGCCTATTAGTCCTGACAGAGCTGGTGTAACACACTTTTTCAGTGCTGCCCACAAATTCTCTATAGGATGGAGGTCAGGGCTTTGTGATGGCCACTCCAAATCCTTGACTTTGTTGTCCTTAAGCCATTTTGCCACAACTTTGAAAGTATGCTTTGGGTCATTGTCCATTTGGAAGACTCATTTGCGACCAAGCTTTAACTTGCTGACGGATGTCTTGAGATGTTGCTTCAATATATCCACATAATTCACCTCATGATGCCATCTATTTTGTGAAGTGCACCAGTCCCTCCTGCAGCAAAACAACAACATGATGCTGCCACCCCCATGCTTCACGGTTGGGATGATGTTCTTCGGCTTCTAAGCCTCCCCCTTTTTCCTCCAAACATAATGATGGTCATTATGGCCAAACTGTTCTATTTTTGTTTCATCAGACCAGAGGACCTTTCTCTCCAAAAAGTATGATCTTCTTCCCCATGTGCAGTTGCAAACCGTAGTCTGGCTTTTTAATGGTGGTTTAAGAGGAGGATAAGTCGATATAGGACTCGTTATACTGTTGATATAGATACTTTTGTACCTGTTTCCTCCAGCATCTTCACAAGGTCCTTTGCTGTTGTTCTGGGATTGATTTGCACTTTTCGCACCAAAGTACATTCATCTATAGGAGACAGACCGTCTCCATACTGAGCAGTATGATGGCTGCGTAGTCCCATGGTGTTTATACTAGCGTACTATTGTTGAACGTGGTACCTTCAGGAGTTTGGAAATTTCTCCCAATGATTAACCAGACTTGTGGTATTGGCTGATTTCTTTTGATTTTCCCATGATGTCAAGCAAAGACGCACTGAGTTTGAAGGTAAGCCCTGAAATACATCCACAGGAACACCTCCAATTGACCCAAATGATGTCAAATGATGTCAATCAGAAGCTTCTAAAGCCATGACATTATTTTCTGGAATTTTCCAAGCTGTTTAAAGGCACAGTCAGTTTACTGTATGTACACTTCTGACCAACTGGAATTGTGATACATTGAATTATAAGTGATATAATCTGTTTGTAAACAATTGTTGGAAAAATGTATTGTGTCATGCACAAAGTAGATGTCCTTACCGACTTGCCAAAACTGAAGTTGGTTAATAGTTGTGGGGTGGTTGAAAAACTGTTTTTAATGACTCCATCCTAATTGTATTTAAACTTCTGACTTCAACTGTATATGTATGTAGCCACCCTTTCCCTTGATGACAGCTTTGCACACTCTTGGCATTCTCTCAACCAGCTTTATGAGGTAGTCACCTGGAATCCATTTCAATTAACAGGTGTCCCTTGTTAAAAGTTCATTTGTGGAATTTCTTTCCTTCTTAATGCGTTTGAGCCAATCAGTTGTGTTGTGAGAAGGTAGGGGTGGCATACAGAAGATTGCCTTATTTGGTAAAAGACAAAGTCCATATTATGGCAAGAAAAGCTCAAATAAGCAAAGAGAAATGACAGTCCATCATTACTTTAACACATGAAGGTCAGTCAATCCCATTTTTTCAAGTGCAGTCACAAAAACCATCAGGAGCTATGATGAAACTGACTCTCATGAGGACCGCCACAGGAAAGGAAGACCCAGAGTTACCTCTGCTGCAGAGGATAAGTTCATTAGAGTTACCAGCCTCAGACTGCAGCCCAAATAAATGTATCACAGAGTTCAAGTAACAGACACATCTCAACATCGAGGAGGACACTGCGTGAATCAGGCCTTCATGGCCAAATTGCTGTGGAGAAACCACTACTGAAGGACACCAATAATAAGAAGAGACTTGCTTGGGCTAAGAAACACAAGTAATGGACATTAGACCCGGTGGAAACCTGTCCTTTGGTGAGATGAGTCCAAATTTGCGATTTTTGGTTTCAACCGCTGTGTCTTTGTGAGACGCAGGAAAAAGTAAACGGATGATATCCACATGTGTGGTTCCCACCATGAAGCATGGAGGAGGAGGTGTGATGATGCTTTGCTGGTGGCACTGCCCATTATTTTATTTATTTATTCAAGGCATACTTAACCACCATGGCTACCACAAAATTCTGCAGCAATACGCCATCCCATCTGGTTTGTGCTTAGTGGCACCCCTCCAGGCTGCATAAGGGCTATTTGAAGTGCAGCATCAGATATTACATTACATTACATTACATTTAAGTCATTTAGCAGACGCTCTTATCCAGAGCGACTTACAAATTGGTGCATTCACCTTATGACATCCAGTGGAACAGTCACTTTACAATAGTGCATCTAAATCTTAAGGGGGGGGGGGGGTGAGAGGGATTACTTATCCTATCCAGATGTCCTGGCCTCCACAATCACCCGACCTCAACCCAATTGAGATGGTTTGGGTTGAGTTGGACCGCAGAGTGAAGGAAAAGTAACCAACAAGTGCACAGCATATGTGGGAAGTCCTTCAAGATGGTTGGAAAAGCATTCCTCATAAAGCTGGCTGAGAGAATGCCAAGAGTGTACAAAGCTGTCATCAAGGCAATGGGTGGCTGCTTTGAAGAATCTAAAATTAATTTTGATTTGTTTAACACTTTTTTGGTTAGTACATGATTCCATATGTTATTTTATAGTTTTGATGTCTACTGAATTCTACAACATTCTACAATGTAGAAAATTGTCAAAAATAAAGAAAAACCCCTGAATGAGTAGGTGTGTCCAAACTTTTGACTGGTAACGTATGTTTGTGTGTGTGCGCGAGTGTGTGTGTGCGCGCGCGTGTGCCTGCGTGCGTGTGGAAGCGGGGTGTGTGATGATAAGTTTGCAGAAGTTTGCAGAAAATAAGCAGCAACATACGGTAGGTGTTAAGTATGAATTCTTCTTGTTCATGTAATGATATTCAATAATGAAGATAATAGATCAACTCATAACTTGGGATGTGGGGCTCAGAACTACGCTGACCATATTACTGCCACACCGGCAGTCATAAGTCATGACTGTAGTCCATGTGGCCTTTGAGTCATGATAACTAGGCTTCTCCAAAACTCTGATGCTGCTGATGGTCATTAGTAGCCTACTAAACTTGCTAAAGACCAGTCGCTAATGGCCTGGTAATCAGCGCTCTATTGACTCTCCAATCACTCGGACATCAATGCAAATGCAATCAAAAATCTAATCAAACAGTTCATTAGAGCACTACCATTCAGCATTTGAGCGGAATAAAATGACTCGTTGCGCAGTGAGAGCCAGCTCCTCATAGCTGGTTGATGCATGAAATGAAATAAGTGTTCCTATAAACCCATGTTGCACAACATTCCTATAGGCTAAGCTATGCAATTGTGGGAGGAAACAGAGTTTTGTTTTTATTTTGTATTTATTATGGAGCCGCATTAGCTGTTGCCAAGGGAGCTGCTACTCTTCCTGTGGTCACCAAAATGAAGGCAGTTATATACAATGAAAAAAAATAACATTGCCCTCAGGCCACTACTCTGCTACCACATACAGAAGCTACAACACAAAAGCCATGTGTACGTGTGTGTACAGTGCATATGTAATCATGTGTGCGTGTATGCAAATGTCTGCACCTGTGTTTTTTTGTCTATGCACAGTTTGCACTGTTCCATAAGGGGTATTTGTATCTGTTTTTAAATAGGATTTTCCTGCTTGCATGAGTTACTTGATGTGGTATAGAGTGCCATGTAGTCATGGCTCTATGTAGTACTGTGCGCCTCCCATAGCCTGTTCTGGACTTTAGGACTGTGAAGAGACCTCTTCTGGCATGGGTGTCTGCTATTTTCTTTACTTTAGAACCGGAACCCCTAACAGATGCTAGGCAGGTAACTAGCTACTAGTCAGCTATCCACTGCTAGCGGTCATCAGCTAACCTTTAGCCAGGACAACTTCTGCCAGTCTGTACAGCGGGTTTAAATCCAAATAAAATCAAATCAAATGTATTTATATAGCCCTTCTTACATCAGCTGATATCTCAAAGTGCTGTACAGAAACACAGCCTAAAACCGCAAATAGCAAGCAATGCAGGTGTAGAAGCCTGTTTGCTTGGAAAAAAGCCTGTTGGCCTAGAAAGGCCAAAACCTAGGAAGAAACCTAGAGAGGAACCAGGCTATGAGGGGTGGCCAGTCTTCTTCGGGCTTTGCCGGGTGGAGATTATAACAGAACATGGCCAAGATGTTCAAATGTTCATAAATGACCAGGATGGTCAAATAATAATAATCACAGTATTTGTCAAGGGTGCAACAGTTCATCACCTCAGGAATAAATGTCAGTTGGCTTTTCATAGCCGATCATGAGAGTATCCCAACCACTTCTGCTGTCTCTAGAGAGTTGAAAACAGCAGGTCTGGGACAGGTAGCACGTCCAGCGAACAGGTCAGGGTTCCATAGCCGCAGGCAGAACAGTTGAGCAGCAGCACGGCCAGGTGGACTGGGGACAGCCAGGAGTCATCATGCCTGGTAGTCCTGAGGCATGGTCCTAGGGCTCAGGTCCCCCGAGAGAGAGAAAGAAAGAAAGAAAAAAAGAAAGAAAGGAGAGAAAGAGAGAAAGAAAGAAAATTAGAGAGAGCATAGTTAAATTCAAACAGGACACTGGAGAAATACTCCAGATATAACAGACTGACCTTAGCCCCGCAACACATAACTGCTGCAGCATAAACTACTCAGCACTGGAGGCTGAGACAAAAGGGGTCAGGAGACACTGTGGCCCAATCCGATGATACCCCCAGACAGGGACAATCAGGCAGCATATAACCCCACCCACTTTGCCAATGCACAGCCCCCACACCACAAGAGGGATATCTTCAACCACCAACTTACCATCCTGAGACAAGTCTGAGTATAGCCCACAAAGATCTCCGCCACGGCACAACTCAAGGGGGGGGGGGGGTGCCAACCCAGACAGAAAGACCACGTCAGTGACTCAAACCACTCAAGTGACGCACCCCTCCTACGGATGGCATGAAAGAGCACCAGTAAGCCAGTGACTCAGCCCCTGTAATAGGGTTAGAGGCAGAGAATCCCAGTGGAGAGAGGGGAACAAACTAGGCAGAGACAGCATGGGCGGTTCGTTGCTCCAGTGCCTTTCCGTTCACCTTCACACTCTTGGGCCAGACTACACTCAATCATAGGACCCACTGAAGAGATGAGTCTTCAATAAAGACTTAAAGGTTGATACCGAGTCTGCGTCTCTCATATGGGTATGCAGACCATTCCATAAAAATTGAGCTCTATAGGAGCCCTGCCTCCAGCTGTTTGCTTAGAAATTCTAGGGGCAATTAAGAGGCCTGCGTCTTGTGACCGTAGCGTACGTGTAGGTATGTATGGCAGGACCAAAAACGGAAAGATAGGTGGGAGCAAGCCCATGTAATGATTTGTAGGTTAGCAGTAAAACCTTGAATTTATCCTTAACAGGAAGCCAGTGTAGGGATGTCATGTTTTGTCATTTATTATCTTGTCTTGTCCCTGTGCTTCCCATTCTATTCGTTTCCCTCTGCTGGTCTTATTAGGTTCTTTCCCTCTTTCTATCCCTCTCTCTCCCCCTCCCTCTCTCACTCTCTCGCTCTCTCTTCTCTCTATCGTTCCGTTCCTGCTCCCAGCTGTTCCTATTCCCCTAATCAATCATTTAGTCTTCCCACACCTGTTCCCGATCCTTTCCCCTGATTAGAGTCCCTATTTCTTCCTTTGTGTTCCGTTCCTGTCCTGTCGGTTCCTTGTCTAGAATTCACCGTGCTGTGTTTGTGTATCGCCCTGTCGTGTCGTGTTTTCCTCAGATGCTGCGTGGTGAGCAGGTGTCTGAGTCTGTCTGGTTCAAGTGCCTTCCCGAGGCAACCTGCTGTTCACCTGCTGTTCAAGATCGAGTCTCCAGTTTGTCCTCGTCATTTCGAGTGAAAGTTGTGTTTTTTGTTTGTATTTACTTTACTGGATTAAAGACTCTGTTTTCGCCAAGTCGCTTTTGGGTCCTCTTTCACCTGCATGACAGAAGGAACCGACCAAGGAATGGACCCAGCGACTTCAGACGCTCGTTACACTGCCGTCGAGATCCAAGGAGCCATGCTCGGCAGACACGAGCAGGAATTGTCTGCTGCTCGCCATGCCGTGGAGAACCTGGCCGCTCAGGTTTCCGACCTCTCTGGACAGTTCCAGAGTCTACGTCTCGTGCCACCTGTTACTTCCTGGCCTGCCGAGCCTCCAGAACCTAGGGTTAATAACCCACCTTGCTACTCCGGGCAGCCCACTGAGTGCCGCTCCTTTCTCACGCAGTGTGAGATTGTGTTCTCTCTCCAACCCAACACATACTCTAGAGAGAGAGCTCGGGTTGCTTACGTCATTTCACTCCTTACTGGCCGGGCTCGAGAATGGGGCACAGCTATCTGGGAGGCAAGGGCTGATTGCTCTAACAAGTTCCAGAACTTTAAAGAGGAGATGATTCGGGTTTTTGACCGTTCAGTTTTTGGTAGGGAGGCTTCTAGGGCCCTGGCTTCCTTATGCCAAGGTGAACGGTCCATAACGGATTATTCTATTGAGTTTCGCACTCTTGCTGCCTCTAGTGAGTGGAACGAGCCGGCGCTGCTCGCTCGTTTTCTGGAGGGACTCCACGCAGTGGTTAAGGATGAGATTCTCTCCCGGGAGGTTCCTTCAGATGTGGACTCTTTGATTGCTCTCGCCATCCGCATAGAACGACGGGTAGATCTTCGTCACCGGGCTCGTGGAAGAGAGCTCGCATCAACGGTGTTTCCCTGCTCCGCATCGCAACCATCTCCCTCCTCTGGCTCAGAGTCTGAGCCCATGCAGCTGGGAGGGATTCGCATCTCGACTAAGGAGAGGGAACGGAGGATCACCAACCGCCTGTGCCTCTATTGCGGAGTTGCTGGACATTTTGTTAATTCATGTCCAGTAAAAGCCAGAGCTCATCTGTAAGCGGAGGGCTACAGGTGAGCGCAACTACTCAAGTCTCTCCATCAAGATCCTGTACTACTTTGTCGGTCCATCTACGCTGGACCGGTTCGGGTGCTACATGTAGTGCCTTGATAGACTCTGGGGCTGAGGGTTGTTTCATGGACGAAGCATGGGTTCGGAAACATGACATTCCTTTCAGAGAGTTAGAGAAGCCTACGCCCATGTTCGCCTTAGATGGTAGTCATCTTCCCAGTATCAGATTTGAGACACTACCTTTAACCCTCACAGTATCTGGTAACCACAGTGAGACTATTTCTTTTTTGATTTTTCGTTCACCGTTTACACCTGTTGTTTTGGGTCATCCCTGGCTAGTATGTCATAATCCTTCTATTAATTGGTCTAGTAATTCTATCCTATCCTGGAACGTTTCTTGTCATGTGAAGTGTTTAATGTCTGCCATCCCTCCCGTTTCTTCTGTCCCTACTTCTCAGGAGGAACCTGGCGATTTGACAGGAGTGCCGGAGGAATATCATGATCTGCGCACGGTCTTCAGTCGGTCCCGAGCCAACTCCCTTCCTCCTCACCGGTCGTATGATTGTAGTATTGATCTCCTTCCGGGGACCACTCCTCCTCGGGGTAGACTATACTCTCTGTCGGCTCCCGAACGTAAGGCTCTCGAGGATTATTTG
The DNA here is from genome assembly GCF_021184085.1 of Oncorhynchus gorbuscha. Taxonomy (NCBI): domain Eukaryota; kingdom Metazoa; phylum Chordata; class Actinopteri; order Salmoniformes; family Salmonidae; genus Oncorhynchus; species Oncorhynchus gorbuscha. The sequence goes on from NC_060179.1 coordinate 45,990,702, forward strand.
TCTGTGTCTCTTGACGCCGGTACCATAGTGCCTTCTTCCTCTCCGGCCGGGGCGGGGTTCTTTTTGTTAAGAAGAAGGACGGTACTCTGCGCCCTGCGTGGATTATCGAGGGCTGAATGACATAACGGTTAAGAATCGTTATCCGCTTCCCTTATGTCATCAGTCTTCGAGATTCTGCAGGGAGCCAGGTGCTTTACTAAGTTGGACCTTCGTAACGCTTACCATCTCGTGCGCATCAGAGAGGGGGACGAGTGGAAAACGGCGTTTAACACTCCGTTAGGGCATTTTGAGTACCGGGTTCTGCCGTTTGGTCTCGCCAATGCGCCAGCTGTTTTTCAGGCATTAGTTAATGATGTTCTGAGAGACATGCTGAACATCTTTGTTTTTGTCTATCTTGACGATATCCTGATTTTTTCTCCGTCACTCGAGATTCATGTTCAGCACGTTCGACGTGTTCTACAGCGCCTTTTAGAGAATTGTCTCTACGTAAAGTCTGAGAAGTGCTCTTTTCATGTCTCCTCCGTTACTTTTCTCGGTTCCGTTATTTCCGCTGAAGGCATTCAGATGGATTCCGCTAAGGTCCAAGCTGTCAGTGATTGGCCCGTTCCAAGGTCACGTGTCGAGTTGCAGCGCTTTTTAGGTTTCGCTAATTTCTATCGGCGTTTCATTCGTAATTTCGGTCAAGTTGCTGCCCCTCTCACAGCTCTTACTTCTGTCAAGACGTGTTTTAAGTGGTCCGGTTCCGCCCAGGGAGCTTTTGATCTTCTAAAAGAACGTTTTACGTCCGCTCCTATCCTCGTTACTCCTGACGTCACTAGACAATTCATTGTCGAGGTTGACGCTTCAGAGGTAGGCGTGGGAGCCATTCTATCCCAGCGCTTCCAGTCTGACGATAAGGTTCATCCTTGCGCTTATTTTTCTCATCGCCTGTCGCCATCTGAGCGCAACTATGATGTGGGTAACCGTGAACTGCTCGCCATCCGCTTAGCCCTAGGCGAATGGCGACAGTGGTTGGAGGGGGCGACCGTTCCTTTTGTCGTTTGGACAGACCATAAGAACCTTGAGTACATCCGTTCTGCCAAACGACTTAATGCCCGTCAAGCTCGTTGGGCGTTGTTTTTCGCTCGTTTCGAGTTTGTGATTTCTTACCGTCCGGGTAGCAAGAACACCAAGCCTGATGCCTTATCCCGTCTGTTTAGTTCTTCTGTGGCTTCTACTGATCCCGAGGGGATTCTTCCTTATGGGCGTGTTGTCGGGTTAACAGTCTGGGGAATTGAAAGACAGGTTAAGCAAGCACTCACGCACACTGCGTCGCCGCGCGCTTGTCCTAGTAACCTCCTTTTCGTTCCTGTTTCCACTCGTCTGGCTGTTCTTCAGTGGGCTCACTCTGCCAAGTTAGCTGGTCATCCCGGTGTTCGAGGCACTCTTGCGTCTATTCGCCAGCGCTTTTGGTGGCCGACTCAGGAGCGTGACACGCGCCGTTTCGTGGCTGCTTGTTCGGACTGCGCGCAGACTAAGTCGGGTAACTCTCCTCCTGCCGGTCGTCTCAGACCGCTCCCCATTCCTTTCGACCATGGTCTCACATCGCCCTAGACTTCATTACCGGTCTGCCTTTGTCTGCGGGGAAGACTGTGATTCTTACGGTTGTCGATAGGTTCTCTAAGGCGGCACATTTCATTTCCCTCGCTAAACTTCCTTCCGCTAAGGAGACGGCACAAATCATTATCGAGAATGTATTCAGAATTCATGGCCTCCCGTTAGACGCCGTTTCAGACAGAGGCCCGCAATTCACGTCACAGTTTTGGAGGGAGTTCTGTCGTTTGATTGGTGCGTCCGTCAGTCTCTCTTCCGGGTTTCATCCCGTCTAACGGTCAAGCAGAGAGGGCAAATCAGACGATTGGTCGCATACTACGCAGCCTTTCTTTCAGAAACCCTGCGTCTTGGGCAGAACAGCTCCCCTGGGCAGAATACGCTCACAATTCGCTTCCTTCGTCTGCTACCGGGTTATCTCCGTTTCAGAGTAGTCTGGGTTACCAGCCTCCTCTGTTCTCATCCCAGCTTGCCGAGTCCAGCGTTCCCTCCGCTCAAGCGTTTGTCCAACGTTGTGAGCGCACCTGGAGGAGGGTGAGGTCTGCACTTTGCCGTTACAGGGCACAGACTGTGAGAGCCGCCAATAAACGCAGGATTAAGAGTCCAAGGTATTGTTGCGGCCAGAGAGTGTGGCTTTCCACTCGCAACCTTCCTCTTACGACAGCTTCTCGTAAGTTGACTCCGCGGTTCATTGGTCCGTTCCGTGTCTCCCAGGTCGTCAATCCTGTCGCTGTGCGACTGCTTCTTCCGCGACATCTTCGTCGCGTCCATCCTGTCTTCCATGTCTCCTGTGTCAAGCCCTTTCTTCGCACCCCGTTCGTCTTCCCTCCCCCCTCCCGTCCTTGTCGAGAGCGCACCTATTTACAAGGTACATAAGATCATGGACATGCGTTCTCGGGACGGGGTCACCAATACTTAGTGGATTGGGAGGGTTACGGTCCTGAGGAGAGGAGTTGGGTTCCGTCTCGGGACGTGCTGGACCGTTCACTCATTGATGATTTCCTCCGTTGCCGCCAGGATTCCTCTCGAGTGCGCCAGGAGGCGCTCGGTGAGTGGGGGGTACTGTCATGTTTTGTCATTTATTATCTTGTCTTGTCCCTGTGCTTCCCATTCTATTCGTTTCCCTCTGCTGGTCTTATTAGGTTCTTTCCCTCTTTCTATCCCTCTCTCTCCCCCTCCCTCTCTCACTCTCTCGCTCTCTCTTCTCTCTATCGTTCCGTTCCTGCTCCCAGCTGTTCCTATTCCCTAATCAATCATTTAGTCTTCCCACACCTGTTCCCGATCCTTTCCCCTGATTAGAGTCCCTATTTCTTCCTTTGTGTTCCGTTCCTGTCCTGTCGGTTCCTTGTCTAGAATTCACCGTGCTGTGTTTGTGTATCGCCCTGTCGTGTCGTGTTTTCCTCAGATGCTGCGTGGTGAGCAGGTGTCTGAGTCTGTCTGGTTCAAGTGCCTTCCCGAGGCAACCTGCTGTTCACCTGCTGTTCAAGATCGAGTCTCCAGTTTGTCCTCGTCATTTCGAGTGAAAGTTGTGTTTTTTGTTTGTATTTACTTTACTGGATTAAAGACTCTGTTTTCGCCAAGTCGCTTTTGGGTCCTCTTTCACCTGCATGACAAGGGAGGCTAGCACTGGAGTAATATGATCAAATTGTGGGGTTCTAGTCAGGATTCTAGCAGCCATATTTAGCACTAACTGAAGTTTATTTAGTGCTTTATCCGGGTGGCCGGAAAGTAGAGCATTGCAGTAGTCTTACCTAGAAGAAACAAAACACAATTACTTTTTCTGCATCAATTTTGGACAGAAAATGTCTGATCTTTGTTACGCAGATTGAAAAAAGCTGTCCTTGAAATAATCTTGATATGTTCGTCAAAAGAGAGATCAGGATCCAGAGTAACGCCGAGGTCCTTCGCAGTTTTATTTGAGACGACTGTACAACCATCAAGATTAATTGTCAGATTCAACAGAAGATCTCGTTGTTTTTGGGACCTAGAACAAGCATCTCTGTTTTTTCTGAGTTTTAAAGTGGAAAGTTTGCAGCCATCCACTTCCTTATGTCTGAGAAACAGGCTTCCAGCGAGGGCAATTTTTGGGCTTCACCATGTTTCATTGAAGTGTACAGCTGTGTGTCTGTAACCGTAAAAGCCTTGGTTTCATGCATGTTAACCTGCTTCATTATTTATGTATTACAAGTTGGAGAACAACTCCAATTTCATACGTCATTGAACATTTGTCTACGAATAAGTAAGAGTAAAAAGATGAATTAACTTCTTAGATTTTGGATTGGATGCAGTCTATCACAGTGCAATCCGTTTTGTCACCAAAGCCCCATATACTACCCACCATTGCGACCTGTACGCTCTCGTTGGCTGGCCCTCGCTTCATACTCGTCGCCAAACCCACTGGCTCCATGTCATCTACAAGACCCTGCTAGGTAAAGTCCCCCCTTATCTCAGCTCGCTGGTCACCATAGCATCTCCCACCTGTAGCACACGCTCCAGCATGTATATCTCTCTGGTCACCCCCAAAACCAATTCTTTCTTTGGCCGCCTCTCCTTCCAGTTCTCTGCTGCCAGTGACTGGAACGAACTGCAAAAATCTCTGAAACTGGAAACACTTATCTCCCTCACTAGCTTTAAGCACCAACTGTCAGAGCATCTTACAGATTACTGCACCTGTACATAGCCCACCTATAATTTAGCCCAAACAACTACCTCTTTCCCAACTGTATTTAATTTATTTATTTATTTTGCTCCTTTGCACCCCATTATTTGTATGTCTACTTTGCACATTCTTCCATTGCAAAACTACCATTCCAGTGTTTTACTTGCTATATTGTATTTACTCTGCCACCATGGTCTTTTTTGCCTTTACCTCCCTTCTCACCTCATTTGCTCACATTGTATATAGACTTGTTTATACTGTATTATTGACTGTATGTTTGTTTTACTCCATGTGTAACTCTGTGTCGTTGTATCTGTCGAACTGCTTTGCTTTATCTTGGCCAGGTCGCAATTGTAAATGAGAACTTGTTCTCAACTTGCCTACCTGGTTAAATAAAGGTGAAATAAAAAAAAAAATAAAAAAAAATTTGATGGAGACATTATACATCTTAGTACCTTATCAATTTATGATTTGTATCAATGTGGACGAGAGACCAGGGAGCAGGAACAGAGTATTTTTGCAGAGCAATGCAACGAAGCTGGATCATTCTGGCAATGATACCAGCTACATGCTGCAAAGACTCTTCGCCATTGTACATGGTGGCCCATTGTTTGGAGACTTCCTTTGAACATTCTAAAGCACGCATGGGACATCCTTGCCATAATGCCTCTGACTTTCTGGTCTAACTCTTCATCTGACATATCAGAATAGCATTCCCTGACAGACATAGTGTGTTCTTTCATCCTTCTGTAAAAAAAAGCTAACCGTTACACTGTCATGAAATATGATTATACATCGACTATGAAACAAATAGGACATGGCCTGCTTATGAGTTGCCATGAAAGAAAGTTAGATTGATTCAACTGAAAATGGTGAGAACAAGCATTCAAAGATAAATGTTTTTGGTTAGCTTGAGAATAATAATTGCATGATTAATCATTCTACGGTATGTATGTATCTATGTAATATAGTAGAATGTTATGAACCCGACACTGAATCGTAGGAGCTAACTACTAGCTATGTAGAATTTGGACGGAAGAACGCAGAGTGCTGCTTACCTGAGATGCCATCATCACACAGCCCTTTGTAGGTGTTCACTATGACTTCCTTTGTGTCAGAAAGAAAGGCTGAAGAGTATCGGTTGTAGCCAAAAGGACACTCAAAAAATGCCAAAATGGAGGGTGGTTGATAGTGAAATTAAATTGGATTTTTGTTTTCAAATAATTTTTTGGTTCACTAAATATTTTTGGGGAATAATACGTTTTGCGCTCTCTTCCAAAATATTTGATCGCCACATTTGATTTTTACTTTAAAGCCTGATTTTTGGTTTCAGAACAATTATTTTTATTGAAAAAAAAAGTTGCTTTCAGGAAAACTATTTTAGATTGAAAATAAAAGTCTTGCTCTCGACAAAAAGACATCCATTTGTTGCAAGTTGGGCAGGGGCGCCAATAGCTGAACAATAGACTATTCAACCTTTACTAAGGAATATTCTAATAGCCAGGCTAGATGTGAAATCCCCCGTCCTATCACAGACCAGATTTGCCTTAATGACCAAGCACTGATTATGCTTTTGGGTCCCAATGCAAGTCTCTAACTGACAATGAATGGGCAATATAAACCAAATAATAAACTGATAATAGTGCACGACTTCAAATGAAACAACAGGGAGAAGGTTTCGAACCCTCAACCTTCATTCCAGAAGTCCAGCTCCTTATCGAGTGTGCACTAAGAGTATGCGCAAGCCGCTGAGTCGACAGAGCGCAGTAGCCTGCTACTGCTGTAATAAAGTAATGGCTTTTCAAATAAGTTACCTTAAACGTTATGTTGCCTGAAAATTTGTTAGCTACATTGTCCTTACGAACCACATAGCATATCATTACAGCAGTATGTACTGGTATGTTAGCTACCTACCTAACATTAGTAGTTATACATCAAACTTGACAGTATATTAACTATAGGCTAACTACCCATAGTTTATTGACTTGGTTATTCCCATCATTCTTAACTTAGCTAAATGGTATAGTCGTTGTGCGTACTCGGTGGACATTCGAGTGCTTTCATAAATTCGCTCTGGCTATCTACTCTGATTTCAGAGCACTCTTGCCTGAGTGTAATAGAGCACAGAATAATGAATTTACAAGCGCTCAACACCTGTTGAATATGTCCGGTGTCAGTAAACGTGGCCAAAAAAGTGTAATTAAATTGTTTCCAGCAGCACAGTTACAATCACCAATGCTCTGGTTAACACAAAAACTGCCTAACCTGCTCCACTGGGGCGGGTAAAATGGTCAGAGTGGTCTCATTTGTGTCTGGAAGTAGCTAAAACTAAGCCAACGTGAGCTTGGGTGCTTATCTATCGTTGTATGGCCAGAACGCTCAAATCAACCCTACTCCTCTGCCCAAACGTCCAGTGTGCGCTCCAAGAGCGAAGCGGTCTCAATTTACCCAGAGGGTTTTTTCGTTTCTCATGGAATAGAAACACCATAATATTAATACAAATTAATTAAGCAAGTAAAAAGTTTTTCACACACCTACTCATTTCAGGTTTTTTCTTTATTTTTACTATTTTATACATTCCACAGTGAAGACATTAGAACTATGAAATCAGTTAAGAACAAAGTATTATTTACAAGGACAGCCTACTCCTTCCTCCCCATCGGGGAATTGAACCAAGGTCTCCCGTGTGCCTGCAATATGGAAGACTATCAAATGCTTCTCAAAGACTCCCTCTGGTGGTCAAACTAGCAATAACTTGCATTAACAGAAAAAATGGCTGACCATTAGATAACGTGCCAAAGAATGCTGCTGCAGCGCCCACACTTTAACCTCTTGAAGCTAGGGGGCACTATTTTTACGTTTGGAAAAATAACGTTCCCAAAGTAAACGGCCTATTTCTCAGGACCAGATGCTAGAATATGCATATAATTGACAGATTAGGATAGAAAACACTCTAAAGTTTCCAAAAACGGTCAAAATATTGTCTGTGAGTATTACAGAACTGATATTGCAGGCGAAACCCTGAGGAAAATCAAACCAGGAAGTGGCTTCTATTTTGAAAACTCCATGGTAGCGTCAAGAATTGAAAGGAGGAACCACTGTAGGTAATCCTGTCTAACGCAGATTTTTCTTAAATGTATCGCGTAGTTGCTCTCCACCTTCTGGAGGACAGAGTTTTGAAATCAGTGGAATTTGAGGATGATAGCTAAGGATATGGAAAAAAACACCTGTCTCCGGATTACTTCTTCAAACTAAGGGCAACCATGGCATCTGACAGGAGATGTGTCCATCCTTGATGTATAAGAGTAAGATAGGCTAGCCAGCTACATTTTCAGATATTACACATTTCAAATTTTGACAAAAAGACATTTCATTTCAAGTGAAAGTGTACTGTTAGCTAGCTAACATTAGCTGGCTGGCTCACTCGCTAACATTACGTGTACAATCTTATTTTTCGTATGTCAGAGCCATTTGCTTGGCTAGTTATGTTAATGTTAGCTAGCTAACACTGAACCTGGTTGGTTAGCTACCTGGTTGGTTAGATTCATGCAGGGTAGTAACGTCTGAGTTTCGATTATGGTTCATTGTTTACCTACCTAGCTAGCTATGTCTTAACAAAAGACTCCACTATGCAAGTAAACATTTTGGGTGTGTTCATAAATTCAGTCTAGCCATCTACTCTGATTTCAGTGCACTCCCGTCTGAGTGTGCCAGAGCGCAGAATAACTGATGAATTTACGAACGCTCAACATATGTTGAATATGGGTGGTGTCAGTAAACGTCGGTAAAAAAGCATTATGTAATTGTTGCCAGCAGCAGAGTTACAGTCAGCAACGCTCTGGATGACATGAAAACAGCCTAACCAGCTCTGCTAGGGCGAGAAAAAATGATCAGTGTGGGGTATTCTCTCATTTCTGTCTGGAAGTAGCTAGCAAGCTAGCCAATGTTAGCCAGTTATCTAGGGTGCTTGACTGCCGTTGTGAGGTCAGAACATTCGTATCAAACGTACTCATCGGTCAGACCGTCCAGTGTGTGTGTCACGGTTTTCTTCTATCTCCTCCTCTGATGAAGAGGTGTAGCAAGGATCGGACAAAAATGCAACGTGGTCATTTTCATACATGTTTAATAACGAATAAACACGAACAATACAAAACCAAGAAACGTAACACGAAAACCGAAACCTCCTTGGTCTTCATGGTGCCCCTTGCTTGGTGGTGCCCCTTGCTTGGTGGTGCCCCTTGCTTGGTGGTGCCCCTTGCTTGGTGGTGCCCCTTGCTTAGTGGTGTTGCAGACTCTGGGGCCTTTCAGAACAGGTGTATATATACTGAGATCATGTGACAGATCATGTGACACTTAGATTGCACACAAGAGGACTTTATTTACCTAATTATGTGACTTCAGGAGGTAATTGGTTTCACCAGATCTTATTTAGGGGCTTCATAGCAAATGGGGTGAATACATGTGCACGCAACGATTTCCTTATAAAAAAAAATATTTTTCATTTCACCTCACCAATTTGGACTATTATGTGTATATGCATTACATGAACTCCAAATAAAAATCTATTTAAATTAATGCAACAAAAAACACCATGGGGGATGAATACTTTTGCAAGGCGTTGTACTTCACACCCTAGCAAACTATTACTACATTGCTATAGCCTACCCAATATCACAGATTATTTGACCAGAATCACAACATTTTCCCTTCTAGCTCTGCCACCAAATGTGGCAAATGTTCAGCTAATATTTTAACATTATGGAAGAATGTTTTTTAAATTAAACAAATGGCGGGAGAGGCTATACAGACACCCCTGGCCTGCAAAACGATGACTCATATCACGCCAATGAGAGACAAGTGAACTGAATCACACAGGGTTGTGACAGCTAAGGAGGACACTCTGTCTCACTGTTTTTGACAATAATGCTCTCCCCATTGACTAGAATATATCACGGTGACATCTAGATTGCTACCAATATGAGTTATTTCTTGTGTAGGCTGCTACCTTCCTTGAAATACTATATAATCCTGGGAGGGGACAGCTGCCTGGTGACTGCACCTTAGGTCGACAGACACCTTGGTGCACTGGTCATTCGCATGGGCTTTAGCGGCTTGCGAGTACAGCCCACATCATGGTTTATGTGTCAAATGCTGCCTGGCAAAAATATATTTTGAACTGCTAGAAACAAGCCATCTTCTCTGTGATAATGGTGGAAACATAATGGTCACGAATCTGCACTCAATGTATCTATGTAATCTATGGCACTGCGATACAGCCTATAATCTCAATGATTATTCTCTGGGTGATGTTTTGTAGGTCATTTGTAGGTCAGAGCAATTTAGAGCAGAACGAAATGGCTTTTGTCAACTAGAGCTAGCTGGCATACGTTAATCAGCTAGCTAGGTTGGCTAAGGAAACATGCAGTAATTCAATGTTGGCTAGCAATACATATACTTATGAACAAGTCAAGGTACCTACCCAGCAGCAGCTGAAAATACACTTCCACTTCACAGCCGCTTCAAGAAGAGATTTACTGAAAGTAGTCTGAACTTCATGTGTCTCACCTGACACGAGTTTGGTGCCTGAAACTGATTTGAATCTACAGTAGGCATAAGCTATTACTGTAAAGAAATACCGTATGTTCGAGTGATTTTTACAAGAGGCTTCCGAATTACAGTTAATAACAGTATTTTTCAGCATTTTACCCAGAATGCAGTGCAATCTATGGCATGAACGCTGTAAAACACATGTATGTTGTTATACTGTGCATCCTACAGTGTTTCTCTGTTGAAATTACAGTAAAGTCTTAAAGGGCAGAATGTGTTAAAAAGGACCGACATCACATAGAAAAAAGCCTCTCCAAACTTTGAGCATTGTGAACGTGCTCCCATGTCTACTTCTACAACCGTTCACAGTGATCTGTAAAAGAGAAACTCAAAAGGTTTTATTTGATAATATTAATTTATATATTGTTTTCATGACGTGATGCCTCCTTCATGACTGTGCCCAGTGGATCTGCCAAAGGGTCCTTGTAAAGACCCGGCTTATCTTCTCCTTTGGCAGGTGAGGGACTTGCAAACCCCCTCACCCTCTGCCCTCTCACCCTTCAGAATTGACCTCTGACCTCTATATTGTCGACAGACCCAGTAGTCTGACGTCTAACAGTAGATACATTTAGTACTGTTTTCTTTATGTCCAAGTATTTTTTTTGCAGCCTGCCCTTGTAAAAACAGTTTTTAACAATCTGAATAAAAGATACATCTAAGCGCTAACACGAGTTCAAAACATCAGTAAAACCAAGACTTAAATAAAACATTTTTTATATGTAAACACACATTTTTTGTGGGGAGGGTAAAGGAAACTAGAGAACCTGGCTCAGAGAACCCAACCACGTCTAAGGGAAGGTTCTAGGTCTAAACTTTTCTGGACCAACAATGTCAGAGTAAGTGCAGTCTATCATTCCAGACATCAGGGCACCATATTCAACCAGGGTCCTTCACACGGGGCTGAAATGCCTTCTGTTTGAACCCTTTCAAAGACCTTAGGAGTGCCTTGAAGGTTTTGCTACATTGGATTTCCACCAAATGAACACAAAGATGAGTGCTTGAATAAAACCAAATCCTGCAGCCACTGTGAGCTCAAAGAGCTTACTAGTATTACATTGAAGAGCAACTTGGCCATTACTATTTCCATTGGAGTACTTACAGTACTGTAATGACTAACAGACCACAAATGAGGTGACAAACACCTCTTACTGGTCAGATAACACAAAACACTGCACTGACTAACGGTTAGCACATGACTAGTATGGCACAGTCTTCAGAGGAATTCTGGAAGATGTACAATTGTCTCGAATCACAAAGAAACAAATCGGAAAAAAACTTTGCGGAAGTATTGCTTCTCTTTCTTTTGTTCCTGTTTGGGTTTCGTAAAAAAAAATATATATATGTTGTCTTTGCCTTTCTTATCGATAGCTGCGTTGGATGAGATGATGGTTTGTTCAGGAGATGCCATGCACAAAGTATTTGTTCTTGCTCTCAGGAAGAAAAAGAAACACCAGAAAGTAAGTGCCAAGATCCCAAAGAAATAGCATCCCCCTTTCTCCCATCCCTCCCTCCCGAATGTAGCGCACCAGGCTGTGCATGCGCACCTCCCCACGGTAAGCACGGGGAGTTGGCTCAGGTCTATAACCTGACTCCGCCAATCTCACCGTGTGCCCCCCCCCCCAAAATGTGGGGGCTGCCTCTTGTGCATACTTCATCGTGCCACCTCCTCGTATCTTCGCCATTCCGCTTTTGCTGCTTCTATTTCCTCCTTAGGACAGCGATATTCTCCAGCCTGCGCCCAGGGTCCCTTGCCTTCCAGCATCTCCTCCCATGTTCACTCCTCCAGAAAATGCTGTTCGGTCTTTTTGTGGTGGGATCTTCTGTAACGATCGTCGTTGGTGGAATTAGACCAAGATGAAGCGCGGGGTAGGTTAATCATATTCTTTACTGATAACCAGAAAACAAGAAAGAGAGAACCAATGACATGTACAGCCTTGTAGGGCTTAACAGAAACAACACAAGGACAAGATCCCACAACATAGGTGGGGAAAAAGGCTACCTAAGTATGATTACCAATCAGAGACAACGATGGCCAGCTGCCTCTGATTGGGAACCACACTCGGCCAAATAGAATGTCCACCCAAATCACACCCTGACCAAACCAAATAGAGACATAAAAAGGCTCTCTAAGGTCAGGGGGTGACAAGTTGAGGAAGGAAGGGACGTTTACATGGGATGGGAGGAGACTTCATGGAAACAGAGTCTCACAGAAGCAGTTCAGAACCTGTTATGGCAAGGCGATCCCCTAGGGTAACCCCCCCCCATTCAGCTGAAAAGGTGGCGCAGGGAATTCAAAAATATTCTTTAGAAATATTTAACTTTCACACATTAACAAGTCCAATACAGCAAATGAAAGATAAACATAAACATATTGTTCATCTACCCATCATGTCTGGTTTTTAAAATGTTTTACAGCGAAAATACAATGTATATTTATGTTAGACCACCAAATCAACAAAAAAAAACACAGCCATTTTTCCCAGCCAAAGATAGAGTCACAAAAGCAGAATTAGAGATAAAATGAATCACTAACCTTTTGAAAATCTTCATCAGATGACACTCATATGACATGCTACACAATACATTTCTGTTGTGTTCGATAATATGCATATTTATATCCACAAATCTCGGTTTACATTGACGCCATGTTCAGAAAGGCCTCCAAAATATCTGGAGGAATTATAGAAAGCTACGCCAGATAACAGAAATACTCATCATAAACTTTGACTAAAGATACATGTTCTACATATAATTAAAGATACACTGGTTCTTAATGCAACCGCTGTGTCAGATTTTTTAAAAACGTTACGAAAAAAGCCTACCATGCAATAATCTGACACAGCGCTCAGACGTAAATATATTTCTCCGCCATGTTGGAGTCAACAGAAATACGAAATTGCATCATAAATATTCCCTTACCTTTGATGATCTTTCATCAGAATGCAGTGCAAGGAGTCCTAGTTCCACAATAAATCGTAGTTTTTTTCCATAATGTCCAATACTAGTGTCCAATTAGCTGCATTTGCTGGCACTCTCAGCTCAAATGCCCACAAGCTGACGCTGGTCCAGGAGAACTCGGACGAAAACTTCAAAAAGATATATTCCAGGTCGAATAAACTGGTCAAACTAAGTAGAGAATCAATCTTCAGGATGTTATTTTCATATATATCCAATAACGTTCCAACCGGATCATACGTTTTCATCTGCAGCCAAATGGAACGACGGTGACATCAACAGACAAATGCGCCACGGGGAAATTGTATTCTGCCAAGACCGTGACGATTTCCCCTCCCATTCGGTCAAAGTTCACACCAGAGGCTCCATTCCACATTCTACTGAATGAGGACATAGGAAGTAGGCGTAGGAAGGTGTAGGAAGTGCTAACATATCCATATCTTATTTGGAAAGGAAGGGGTGATGACGTAAAATTTGACCCACATTCAGAATTTCACTTCCTGTTTGCAGACATAATGAATTACAGACATAATTCAAACCATTTTAGAAACTTCAGAGTGTTTTCTATCCAATAGTAATAATAATATGCATATATTAGTTATCTAGGACAGAGTAGGATGCAGTTCACTATGGGCACGCAATTCATCCAAAGTGAAAATACTGCCCCCTATCCCCAACAAGATTTATTAACAAAAACAAATAAACAAAAATATAAATTATTAACTAGGCTCTGTACAGTAGTTGGTCGGAAAAAACAACCAAAGAGGAAAAGAGAGACAAAGAGAGGGTGAAAAGGAGAGAAAGTTCCAGTAGAAGTTCAAGTTCATCCTAGGTAGGGCGCATACCTTTGGCTCATGTGAAACATTCGAAGTTCATGGTCCCACATTTCTAAAGGAGAAATTTCCCTCTAATAGTCCAGACCTAAATTCCATGATTGGGGGGGACCACCCCAACCCCCTCCCCACCCCATAGTTTCAGACAGTAGTCGCCCTGCTGTACTGTAGTGCCAGGGGTGAGTACTCCTTGATGTGGACGCACAGCTTGCCCCGGAGCCAGGGGTTCTGTACCTCCTATCACTATTGAGCACCTGGAGACTAAATCCATATCAAGATATCAGGGTTATGGTTATATCAGCTAGGAATTCCATCTACCTGCATGTGCTCATGGATCTGCTGGTGTTTCTGCTTGGCAGCGTGGAGCTCCGTCTCGGAGAAGGCCTCCCTCATGGTCTGCTGGGACATGAGAAACTCCAGCTCCAGCAGGGCAGACACACGGCAGTACTACCCTATAAAGCTGGGGCAGTAGGCATCAAAGTGAACTGTAGAGGGGACAGGATTGAAAAGCATACAAAAATACTAAATAATTCACAGATAAAAATACTAACACCTTTCCAAATGTGACCCGATTCAGTATACTAAGAGTATGTTGCAGGTCACGACTTCACAGAAGAGCCATTTGAACGCAAAAAAAATTATTTTTTTTCAACTAAATGCATTTTTTGGGGCAGAAATGCCTTCTCGTACGTGTGAACTTTCATGTGCCTTAATAATACACTTTTATGCTAACTGTAAATACGAATAAAGTTTGTAAGTTACAAGCCTAGTTGGTTAGCCAAAGAAAAAGTCATGAACCTTCCCACTAGCCATGATTCGCTGAAATAATGAGTGGGCTGGACATGCAGATAGATGAGTTTCAGAATGGTCTGCGGTGTAGCATCTTGTGTTAATAAAATGAACTGCTCGTTATGTGTAGATAATCTTTTCTACTGCAGTTTTTCGAAATATATAAAGTTAGCAATGGAGAACTGCAAAAATGTTGCTTCTGCTCTCAATAACATTGCTACCCTGAATTTATCAGGCGCTATTGACAAAGATCAGTGGGAAAAAGTTGTGATGGACCACTTTCTGGAGGACGATCGTGCCATGCTGACTCTCTCTGACTCTGACTCTGAATCAGACAATGAGGAAATCCCTGATTTAGGTAAAAACCCTTTCATTGAAGAAGACATTGTAGAGCCTTGTGATGGGAAAGAAACAGCGATCAACAGTGTTGTTGTCACGGAAGAAGTTGACCAAATCAGTGGAACACAACGGGCCAGACAAACTGTGCAAACTAAACGGAAATGACACAAGACATCTTATTTAACTTCTTATGGCTGGAGGGCAGTATGAGTAGCTTTGGTGAATAAGGTGCCCAGAGTAAACTGCCTACCCCTCAGTCCCAGATGCTAATATTTGCATATTATTCGTATATTTGTATATAAAACACTCTGCAGTTTCTAAAACTATTTGAATGATGTATGTGAGTATAACAGAACTCATATGGCAGGCAAAAACCTGAGAAAAAAATCTAACCAGGAGGTGGGAAATCTGGGGCTGGTCGATTTTCAACCCAGCCCCTATCGAAGATGCAGTGGGATATTGGTTATGTTGCACTTCCTAAAGCTTCCACTAGATGTCAACCATCTTTAGAAACTTGTTTGATGCTTCTACTATGAAGGGGGGCTGAATGAGAGGGGAATGAGTCAGAGGTCTGCCAGCAGTCACGTGCTGGTCACGCGCATTTCACATGAGAGGTATCTTCCGTTCCTTTGCTTTTCTGAAGACAAAGATTTCTCCGGTTGGAATATTATTGAAGTTTATGTTAAAAACATTGGGATTCCTGGGAGCGCATTCTGATGAAGATCATCAAAGATAAGTGAATATTTATAATGTTATTTCTGACTTCTGTTAACTCCAACATGGCGGATATATGTATTTGTTCTCTGAGCGACGTACTCAGATTATTGCATGGTTTGCTTTTTTCCGTAAAACTTTTTTGAAATCTGACACAGCGGTTGCATTAAGGAGAAGTTCATCTATATTTCCATGTATAACACTTGTATTTTCATCAACATTTATATTGAGTATTTCTGTAAATTGATGTTTATGGAACTACTGAACATAACGCGCCAATGTATACTGAGATTTTTTAATATAAATTTGAACTTTATCAAACAAGACATACAGTGCCTTGCGAAAGTATTCGGCCCCCTTGAACTTTGCGACCTTTTGCCACATTTCAGGCTTCAAATATAAAGATATAAAACTGTATTTTTTTGTGAAGAATCAACAACAATTGGGACACAATCATGAAGTGGAACGACATTTATTGGATATTTCAAACTTTTTTAACAAATCAAAAACTGAAATACTTTGTAGCGCCACCTTTTGCTGCGATTACAGCTGTAAGTCGCTTGGGGTATGTCTCTATCAGTTTTGCACATCGAGAGACTGAAACTTTTTCCCATTCCTCCTTGCAAAACAGCTCGAGCTCAGTGAGGTTGGATGGAGAGCATTTGTGAACAGCAGTTTTCAGTTCTTTCCACAGACTCTCGATTGGATTCAGGTCTGGACTTTGACTTGGCCATTCCAACACCTGGATATGTTTATTTTTGAACCATTCCATTGTAGATTTTGCTTTATGTTTTGGATCATTGTCTTGTTGGAAGACAAATCCCCGTCCCAGTCTCAGGTCTTTTGCAGACTCCATCAAGTTTCTTCTTCCAGAATGGTCCTGTATTTGGCTCCATCCATCTTCCCATCAATTTTAACCATCTTTCCTGTCCCTGCTGAAGAAAAGCAGGCCCAAACCATTATGCTGCCACCACCATGTTTGACAGTGGGGATGGTGTGTTCAGGGTGATGAGCTGTGTTGCTTTTACGCCAAACATAACGTTTTGCATTGTTGCCAAAAAGTTCAATTTTGGTTTCATCTGACCAGAGCACCTTCTTCCACATGTTTGGTGTGTCTCCCAGGTGGCTTGTGGCAAACTTTAAACGACACTTTTTATGGATATCTTTAAGAAATGGCTTTCTTCTTGCCACTCTTCCATAAAGGCCAGATTTGTGCAATATAAGACTGATTGTTGTCCTATGGACAGAGTCTCCCACCTCAGCTGTAGATCTCTGCAGTTCATCCAGAGTGATCATGGGCCTCTTGGCTGCAGCTCTGATCAGTCTTCTCCTTGTATGAGCTGAATGTTTAGAGGGACGGCCAGGTCTTGGTAGATTTGCAGTGGTCTGATACTCCTTCCATTTCAATATTATAGCTTGCACAGTGCTCCTTGGGATGTTTAAAGCTTGGGAAATATTGTTGTATCCAAATCCGGCTTTAAACTTCTTCACAACAGTATCTTGGACCTGCCTGGTGTGTTCCTTGTTCTTCATGATGCTCTCTGCGATTTTAACAGACCTCTGAGACTATCACAGTGCAGGTGCATTTATACGGAGACTTGATTACACACAGGTGGATTGTATTTATCATCATTAGTCATTTAGGTCAACATTGGATCATTCAGAGATCCTCACTGAACTTCTGGAGAGAGTTTGCTGCACTGAAAGTAAAGGGGCTGAATAATTTTGCACGCCCAATTTTTCAGTTTTTGATTTGTTAAAAAAGTTTGAAATATCCAATAAATGTCATTCCACTTCATGATTGTGTCCCACTGGTTGTTGATTCCTCACAAAAAAATACAGTTTTATATCTTTATGTTTGAAGCCTGAAATGTGGCAAAAGGTCGCAAAGTTCAATGGGGCCGAATACTTTCGCAAGGCACTGTACATGTATTGTGTAACATGAAGTCCTGTGAGTGTCATCTGATGAAGATCATCAAAGGTTAGTGATTCATTTTATCTCTATTTCTGCTTTTTGTCACTCCTCTCTTTGGCTGGAAAATGGCTGTGTTTTTCTGTGGCATGGCTCTGACCTAACATAATCGTTTGTGGTGCTTTCGCTGTAAAGCCTATTTGAAATTGGACACTGTGGAGGGATAATGAACAAGATTGTCTTTAAAATTGTATAAAATACTTGTATGTTTGAGGAATTTTAATTATGAGATTTCTGTTGTTTTGAATTTGGCGCCCTGCACTTTCACTGTCTGTTGTGATATCGATCCTGCTAACGGGATTTCAGCCCTAAGAAGTTTTAATAGAAGGGGCTGCAGTCTGTCGTGAAGCTTTCATCCATGTTTAGCTTTCATCCTGACTCCGTATTTCAGGCCACTGCCACAGATGAAGCAGTACCAGCACTTCAGGTGAAAATTATTTTCATTGCATTGTATGAGGTTATTCTTCTTATCTAAACTTGGGAGGTGAATTGATGTTGTAATGTCTTTTTGTTGTTGTTGTTGTTGCTATTCCCTGTTTTACAGCTTTGATGCTCTGGAGCTTGGTGTAGATGTCACCAAGGAGCGTTCGGACAGTCAGGACCAGGTTTCAGCTGCTGCTCAACGCTGACATCCTTCCTCCCATAGATGGTCTGCCTGTACAAACAGCTAGACAAACATGTATTTCTGAGAAGATCAGGGACTTTTACGACGAAGAGGATATGGACATCACCTGTCCTGCACCAAGGTCAAGGGCAGGACCGAGAAAGGCTCTCTCCTAACACACATGCCATACTTTGCCGTACTTTTTGATCCTGCTGCTCAGCTACTTTACCCCTGATTGTATGCATATAACTACCCCGTCTATCACTGATATCGTTATTGATATTGTTACTGTAATACTGTATATTATTTTCCTTATATTGACACAATCTATTTCTAATATTGTTACAATGCAAGTATCCATTTGGCTGTAACATTTACACCTTCTGTAGACACCCATCCACTTAGAAAGACTTAGCAAAATATTGATATGTGTGGTCGTAACAAGATTTTGAGACATCCTACAACAATATCATGTAACCATATCAAGTGTCCACAACATAAATATATGGCGCATGCACCTATTTATGTAATACACATGTGCACCTCACTCAGGTTTCCTCTCAGGATGCATGGCCTTAACTTAGGTATGGAATACTATGTGTAAGTATGCGTGTAACAGCATATAAAGTAAGCTTATGTTTTGGTGTGAAGGCATTTGGGCAGTGGTGTAAAGTACTAAAGTAAAAATACTTTAAAGTACAAATTAAGTATTTTTAGGGGGTGTCTGTACATTACTTTACTATTTATATTTTTGGCAACTTTTATTTCACTATATTCCAAAATAAAATAATATACTTTTTACTCCATACATTTTCCCTGACACCCAAAAGTACATTTTGACAGGATAATCAAATTCACACACTTATCAAGAGAACATCAAGAGAACATCCCTGGTCATCCCTACTGCATCTGATCTGGCAGACTCACTAAACACACATGCGTCATCTGTAAATGAGTGTTGGAGTGTGCCCCTGGCTGTCCGTCAATAAAAATGTGTTTTAATAATTGTGCCTTCTGGTGTAATATAAGGAATTTGAAATTATTTATACTTTAAGTGAAGTATGACAATTTAGTACTTTTTCTACAACTGGATGTAAGGGGTTCATACAGGCGGCAGAGAAGTCAAACGCAGGAGAGCAAAAACTGTGTTTCCAAACGGCGTAGTTTAATAATAACAAAAAACCTACCGGAAAACAGAACAATCAAATAATGGCTACATCACCCGATGCACACTAGGACATTCGTGCACAAGCATTTACAATAAACAATTACCAACAAGGACATGGGGGGGAACAGAGGGTTAAATACACAACACGTAATTGATGGAATTGGAACCAGGTGTGATGAAAGACAAGACAAAACCAATGGAAAATTAAAAGTAGATCAGTGATGGCTAGAAGGTCGGTGACTTCGACCGCCAAACGCCTCCCGAACAAGGAGAGGGACCAACGGCAGGAGTCGGGAATATACCCCCCCTTGACGCGTGGCTCCAGATGCGCATCAACACCTCGGTGATGACCCAGAGGGCAAGGCGGTCCGGACGAAGACGGTGGAACTCCTACAGCATTGAAGAGTCCAACACGTCCTCGACCGGAACCCAGCACCTCTCCTCCGGACCGTACCCCTCCCACTCCACGAGATACTGAAGGCCCCTCGCCCCACGCCTCGAATCCAGTATGAGGCGAACGGAGTATGCCGGGACCGCCCTCCCGGTGTCCAGAGGGGGCGGAGGAACCTCCCGCAGGCGGAGGGGCAGGTTCTGGGTCGAGAGCCAGACCCGGTCACCGGCGCCTCACTGCGGTGGCGATCTGTGTTCACCTTTTGGCGCGTCACACCCTGCTGAAGGTGAACATGGACAGCTTCCCATGTCTCCTCTACGCGCCTGAACCAGTCGTCCACCGCAGGAACCTCGGTCTGATTCTGATGCCAAGGCACCAGAACTTGCTGGTACCCCACTACGCACTGGAAGGGAGAGAGGTTAGTGGAGGAGTGGGAAAGCGAGTTGTGTGCCATCTCTGCCCAGGGCACGCATCTCTGCCCAGGACCGCAGAAACCTGCCCATATCCTGGTTCACTCTCTCCACCGAACAAGGAGAAGGACCAACTTCGGCGGAAGTCGTGACACTGGATGTGGCTGGGGGTTATAGCATTTATTTTACATGACCCATCAATTTATGACAAGTGTGTCTGGGTAAGCGTTATCTAATATTTATAAAATATTTTTATCTGGACACTTTCTGTTTACCTGGAATGTTTCCTTGTTGTAGGCTACTACCACTTTTAGTCTTAATCTTTACTACACTATTCAATGTTTAGCACATGACCTCACATGTGTATCCTTAAAGAGATGGCTGGGGCTGGCTTAATAGGGTGTTAACAATGCTGAATGTGTGTACACAAAGGAGAGCTTTCCAGTAGATACCAAAACATTCAAAGGCCCTTTTCTCAAAAGCGAGTTTTCAAGTTTATCAACTTTCAAAGCAGAATTACTTTCCCATTGTTCCTCAAAAATGCAGTATGTGATATACCATTTTGTAGATCTGAGTCTCTAGTTCTATCCAATGTAAAAAGAAACAATTTCAAATTTTGCTACGTAAAACCAATTTGAGCTGGTCTGTCACAAATGCACTTTATGCAGTTGACTCCTGATCAGTGTACTTCAGATAAGTTTCACATAACTTTTTAATTACTTTTAATTGCTTTGGGTTTAGTGCACACTGTCATAACAGTCTCAAGCATTCATTTGGAGTCAACTGCACAAACCATTGTAAGTCCCAATAGGCCAACTAACCTGAGGTCAACTGAATGTACATAGTTGAATAAATAACAGTAATGGGAAAAAATAAGGAAATCCTACTAGACAGAGCAGTACTGACCCAGCTCAAAGACAGCAGTAGCAGGAAAGGATACCTTGTCCCCAAACTCCAACACTTCCTGGGCATAGATACAGAATTATTGTGCCTGGAAGAGGGGGACAGCATACTGAGTCCCAACTATGACATTATTGCCATGTAGTAGATGGATGTAAGAAATTGATGGCTGGAAGGATGATTAAAATGTATTACAACTTCAGTACAACTACCGATCTTTACTGTGGTCATCTTTGGGTGTTTCTGACATTTTATAATTTTTTGAAATGCTCAGGATCTACAATGCTTATCCAGTGATAATAAGCAATAGTTAATGGATGGATGGATGGACGGATGCTGACCTGGCTGACGGGGATGCTCATGTGGGTCATGAGGTCCTTGGCAGCACTGCGTAGGTCCTGTAGGAGGCGGTGTGGAGCGCTCTGGACATCCTGGTCCATCTCCAGAGACTCCAAAGAACTGAGGGCCTGCAGCCACTGCCACTCTTACCTGACACACACACACACACACACACACACACACACACACACACACACACACACACACACACACACACACACACACACACACACACACACACACACACACACACACACACACACACACACACACACACACACACACACACACACACAAATGTATTACAGACAACAGCTAGTATTTCAATAACAATACTATAACACGAAGTCAATAAATTCACTAATAAACCCAGATATCCAGCTACTTTAACTAGACACATTACAGTTGTTTCGTATCTTGGTGTGACAAAGGACTTTGGGCAGCTTTTGAGGCACCAGGGCTCTGCTCTGGTCCATGGCGCTACACAGCTTCAGGTAGCCCTGGTACAGTTCTGGGCAGAGGAGCTTCCTGCTCCGTCTGTGGTATGCCAGCTTCTCCTGAAATAATGACGGGAACCAGATGGGGAAGACATGAGACTGGGATTGACTTTGATATTGTTGTTGCTTTGAGGATCGGGTTGTTTCCAGTCTATGGTATTTGGGGGTTTTAAGTTCATATTAAATAATAACCATATAATGCATTTCATTTTTGTTCAATTATATAATTTGTTCATATTTGGAATCATAAACTATATTTATACTGTATCCAATACATCAATGGAGTTGATCGTGACCGCCAGAACTGAAGCTCCAGCCATTGTTTTTGGAATAAAAACCCCAAACCAACATGCAGCGCAAACAAAGCAACATCAGATTGCTGATATTAGGTTCACCAGAAACAAAAATGTACTCTAATTCATATTCAGAGAGCATTGGTAGTGACAAGCTGAATGTTTATTGGATTTTTTGATTTCTAGATTTTTTTGTGTTTGACATTTTACTGCATCGTTAGGAGGTAGTAAAATGAGCATTTCGCTGCAACATCTGCTAAACTGTGTACGCGAACACTGAACTTTTATTTGATTAGCCTTTCTGGATATGTACAGTAGGGCCTATTGCAATGAGCAGCGCACTAACACAAGGTAACTATCTATCTCTTGTTAAACAATCAAACCATGGTAAAATCACACTCACAGCTGATCTCAATTGTCTCCATCATTGGCCACCGATTTACCGGTCCCTAAAGCAGATGCTTGGGGGAACTTTTAGTTTTGATTGCTGCCAATATTTTTCAAGACCTCTGGTGGGTATTACCATCGGAACAAATGAATCTTGCTTTTTTAGCAGACTAGGGGCAATTTATCTATTTGACAATAATTCCGTACAATTGAATTTTTTTTGTTTGTTTACCATCTAAAGTACCAATTTACCCGACACCTCTTCGTTTCCAATTCATGTAATCCATTAATTAAAACTTGTCTTTAACCTTTACACGTGTGAGTTCCAAATATCTCTAACGGTCACACCAGCGTGAGTTTATTTATGCACGTGATGTCAAAATGCACTCACTGTTCCCAAATGTGATTGTTAAGAAACAGGAGAGTTTCTCTACACTGTCCTCAAATCAAGGCACGCTGCCTGTTAATTATCTATAGACCATGTTTCAACTTGTCAATTTTTTATTATTTTCTAACAACAGTTTGAATTGAGGTGTGTTCCACCTCATTAATTCACATAAGAAGTAGTCCATTTCAAATCAAATCATATTTGTCACGTACACATATTTAGCAGATGCTATTGCTTGTGTAGCGAATTGTATGTTTGAGGCTTTACGGAGCTGGGGAAAAGCTTCACTCTTCAACGAGAGCCCAATCACTTCCTCAGTGTTTCCCAAGATCAAGAATGAAGACATTGCACATCTCTAGTCAGAACCGGCCTTGTACAGACTTTTCCCCACAGCACATTTTCTCCCTGGCACCTTACAAATTGGACTTTGGACATGTGTGCATTCCTATCACAGTAAGTGGCTTATTTTCTGTATATCGTGTTGTCATTTCTACTGTAGCACACAGTATGTATTTTTTATTTAATTTTACCTTTATTTAACTAGGCAAGTCAGTTAAAAACAAATTGTTATTTACTATGGCGGCCTATCCCTGCCAAACCTTCCGTTTCCCCAAAAACAGAAGCTGCTGAGCCAATTATGAGCCTGTAGACCGCCGCACCACTCGGGAGCCATGGATCAAAATGTATTTATTTTATTCATGTTTTCAAGTGCTGGTGACAAATCATGCATTCTGATTCTAGCATAGATTGGTTTTACAGGCTCTTCCGGGATAACCAGAATGCATTGTAGGATGTCAACAAACATGGTGCCATACATAGCCAGCAAATAGCTTAGCATTAGCTCATCATAATCAGTACAACCTTCGGAAAGTCGGAGCTCTAAAAAGAGGCCCAAGTTCCCAAGTTGGTATTCCGAGTTGGATGTCCGCAAAAAATAAAATCCCAGTCGGAGCTAGTTTTTATCCGAGTTCCCAGTTGTCTTGAACACACTGAAGTCAGAGATTTCCGAGTTCCCAGTTGTTTTGAACACGGCATCAGATTGTAACGTTGGTATGTTAGGGTTGCCAGCTAAGACGCCCCTTTCCAGGGGTTTTATTTTTATTTAGTGTATAAACTTCTCCTGTGTTTGCACCCCATTTATTGATAAATCCCCCATTATTTCCTGCATCATTGTAATGTCGTTCGTCTGTTGAATGAAGAGAGTCAGACCGAAATGCAGCGTGTAGGTTTGTTACGATTCCCTTTTGGCCCGACAGTCTAGGGGGGGATGGTAATGAGACCCGTAACATAACTCATGCAAATTATTATTGTGACAAAGTAAAAGTGTGCACGAATTAACCACGACAACAGAAATCTACCGTTAAACTCTAGGTTTATTTATAAACACACGGTAATGGGGGGAGCAGGAAAAGGGGCTGAGCTGGACCCAAGGAAAGAAACAATAAGTATCAAAAACACCCCTAAGCTAGACTAGCCTACTTTAACAACAGCTAACTAACTAACCAAAAATACAGTGGGTGGTCCGCCCAGTTCTAACTAGTGTATTTAACAAAGTTCACCTACGGGTAGTGTATGCCCATGGGCGACTTGTCTCGGTTTCCCCCTTTTCCCACCAGCAACAAACAAACACCATAACCAAAAACAATACTCACAGGTGATGACAAAGTGCTATGGAGGTGCTTTAAACAAAAGAGAGGTTAAGACACAAAGCGAGAGTGAAACACAGAGACCTACAGACATGGCATTTACAGAGAGATTGAGCTAGAGATTGAGCTCTAGAACAAACAAATGATGGGGTTTTTAAACCATGGGGAAGGAATTGTGATAGGGTAGGAAATAGGATGAGGTGTGTCTTCTGATTGATGATTGATTGTTGACTGATTGGGGAGTGATGGTTTTCACCTGTGAGGGGAGAAGGAGAGAAAAGAAACACACACAGGATAACTGTATCCGTAACACTCCCACCCTTAAAAGAGCAACCCTAGGGGTTGCGACTACAGTATTTCAATGAATACTCACAACAAAGCAACAACCTTGCAAAACATACAGAAATAATTTTCACACACGAGACAAAGCATCTGCCAACACATTATCAGAACCCTTTTTGTGGCGGATCTCCAAATTATAATTTTGTACAATCAGCGCCCAACGTATAAGGCGCTGGTTCTGGTTGTACATTCGGTGGAGAAAAACTAAGGGGTTATGGTCAGTATATACAATCACGGGTAGGGCACTGGAACCAATAGATACTTCAAAGTATTGCAGAGCCAACAACAAAGCAAGAGCTTCTTGTTCTATTGTCGCATAGTTTGTTTGACATTTATTAAATTTACGTGAAAAATAACAAACGGGATGATCCACTCCACACTTGTCCTGCTGCAGTAGAACAGCACCAGCACCTCTGGCACTAGCATCTACCTCAAGTTTGAACGGTTGTTCAAAATCTGGAGCAGCAAGTACAGGTGGACTACATAAGAGTGCTTTCGCTGATTCAAAAGCTCTCTTACAATCAGAGGACCACACAAATGATCTAGCCGGACTAAGCAAATCGGTCAATGGAGCAACTACCGCAGAGAAATTTTTACAGAAGCCACGGTAGTAGCCAACCATCCCTAAAAAGCGGCGTAGCTCTCGTCTGGTGGTAGGTGCAGGGAATGCAGTTATAGCCAAGACCTTGGCACCAACAGGGCGCACCTGTCCATGGCCAACCTCTTTACCGAGATAGGTAACAGTAGCCTTCCCAAACTCGCACTTTGCCAAGTTCAGGGTTAGAGAAGCAGCTGCCAACCGTTCACATACTACCCTTAGCGAGTCAACATGATCTGACCACTCAGAATAATAAATCACTAGGTCATCAAGGTATGCACTACAATTAGGAACGCCAGCTAATACGGAGTTAACCAGTCGTTGGAAAGTGGCTGGTGCATTTCGCATCCCAAAAGCCATGACTGAGTACTGTAGGAAGTTGTCTGGGGTCACAAAGGCAGAAATCTCAGAAGCACGTGAAGTTAACGGAACCTGCCAGTAACCTTTTAAGAGGTCTAACTTGGTTACATACTTAGCATCACCAATAATGTCGATACAGTCGTCCAGTCGGGGTAACGGGAACGAATCTGGCATTGTGACAGAATTTACCTTTCGATAATCCGTACATAACCTGGACGTAACATCAGGTTTAGGAACCAAAATGCAAGGAGAACTCCAAGGGCTTGCACTTGGCTTAGCCAGGTCATTCTCTAACAAATATCTCACCTCTCTCACCTCATCCAACACATTTGTGCGAGTAGGAACGTCATTAAAGAGACATGGAAAACTGTGTAGTAGCCTCACATTATCATTGGCCTGTCTATTCGTTAAATGAACCAGAACGGATTGGATAGACAGCAGCATTTCTGAGTTGGGCAATCTAACACACTGCTGCTGAGTATTGCGCAACTCCAAGCCATCAACATTTACATTTACATTTACATTTAAGTCATTTAGCAGACGCTCTTATCCAGAGCGACTTACATCATCAATATGACAGTCCACTATCATAGCAGTAGTAGCAGAGGAGACAGCAGTACCTTCCTCTGTTTTTGAACTCTCTAACTGTGTGATGGGTCGGGTGTGGTAAGCTTTCAACATGTTAATGTGACACACACGAGATTGGCGTTGTCTATCAGGAGTTTGAAGCACATAGTCAGTTTCACTTATTTTATTTTCAATTAAATAAGGACCCGAGAAACGAGCTGACAGTGAAGATCCTGGAACAGGTAATAACACCAGTACTTGGTCACCTGGCTGTAGAGAACGAGAAACAGCCTCTTTATCATAGTGTCTTTTCATGCTCCTCTGTGAGGAAGACAGAGCTTCCTTTGCGAGAGCACAAGCTTGGTGTAGGCGCTCACGAAAGCGACTAACGTAGTCCAACACATTCTCATCTCTGGTACACAACTCTTGGGACAAGAACTGTTCTTTAAGGACTTTCATTGGTCCTCTCACTGTGTGACCAAACACCAGTTCAGCCGGGCTGAAACTTAGGGACTCCTGCACAGTTTCACGAGCAGCAAACAAAACTAGAGGAACTCCCTCATCCCAATCTTTCTCAGATTCCAAACAATATTTACGTAGCATAGACCTCAGTGTCTGATGCCATCTTTCAAGTGCACCCTGAGACTCTGGGTGATAGGCGCTTGACACACGGTGCGTAATTGACAAGGATTTTAACACCTGCCTGAAGAGCTTGGATAGGAAATTGGTTCCTTGATCGCTTTGTACCACCCTAGGTAACCCGAATGTCGTGAAGAATTTTATTAAGGCTTTACTCACTACCGGGGCTGTAATCCTTCTCAGAGGAATGGCCTCGGGGTATCTTGTAGCCATACACATTATCGTTAACAAAAACTGGTTACCCGATTTTGTCTTCGGTAACGGTCCGACACAATCAACCACCACATGCTCGAATGGTTCACCTATGACAGGTATGGGACATAGAGGAGCGGGAGGAATAACCTGATTTGGTTTTCCTGTTATCTGACAGGTGTTTCCTTGTTGTAGGCTACTACCACTTTTAGTCTTAATCTTTACTACACTATTCACTGTTTAGCACATGACCTCACATGTGTATCCTTAAAGAGATGGCTGGGGCTGGCTTAATAGGGTGTTAACAATGCTGAATGTGTGTACACAAAGGAGAGCTTTCCAGTAGATACCAAAACATTCAAAGGCCCTTTTCTCAAAAGCGAGTTTTCAAGTTTATCAACTTTCAAAGCAGAATTACTTTCCCATTGTTCCTCAAAAATGCAGCATGTGATATACCATTTTGTAGATCTGAGTCTCTAGTTTTATGCAATGTAAAAAGAAACAATTTCAAATTTTGCTACGTAAAACCAATTTGAGCTGGTCTGTCACAAATGCACTTTATGCAGTTGACTCCTGATCAGTGTACTTTAGATAAGTTTCACATAACTTTTTAATTACTTTTAATTGCTTTGGGTTTAGTGCACACTGTCATAACAGTCTCAAGCATTCATTTGGAGTCAACTGCACAAACCATTGTAAGTCCCAATAGGCCAACTAACCTGATGTCATGTTTTGTCATAGATTGTCATGTCTTGTCCCTGTGCTTTCTCTTCTATTCGTTTCCCCCTGCTGGTCTTATTAGGTTCTTTCCCTCTCTCTATCTCTTTCTCTCTCTCTCTCTCTCTCTCTCTCTATCGTTCCGTTCCTGCTCCCAGCTGTTCCTCATTCTCCTAACTACCTTGTTTACTCTTTCACACCTGTCCCCTATTTTGCCCTCTGCTTAGAGTCCCTATTTCTCTCTCTGTTTTCGCTTCTGTCCTTGTCGGATCCTTGTTTGCTGTACTGTGTTCTTGTTCCGTCCTGTCGTGTTTTTGACTTCATCAGATGCTGCGTGTGAGCAGGTGTCTCTGTCAGCTACGGCCTGCGCCTACCCGAAGCGACCTGCAGTCTGTGGCCGCTTCTCCTGTCCTTCCCCTCTACAGACTAGAGGATTTCTGTTATTCCCCGTTTGGACATTTTCTGTTATGGATTCAGGATTTGTCGTTTTCTGTTTTGGACTTGAATAAACTCTGTTTCTGTTAAGTCGCTTTTGGGTCCTCACTCACCTGCATAACAGAAGGATCCGACCAAGAATGGACCCAGCGACTACGGATCCTCGCAACTCAGCCGTCGAGATCCAGGGAGCGATGCTCGGCAGACACGAGCAGGAATTGTCTTCTGCTCATCATGCCGTTGAGACCCTGGCCGCTCAGGTCTCCGATCTCTCAAGACAGTTTCACAATCTCCGTCTCGTAACTATGATGTGGGAAACCGCGAACTGCTCGCCATCCTCTTAGCCCTAAGCGAATGGCGACAGTGGTTGGAGGGGGCGACCGTTCCTTTTGTCGTTTGGACTGACCATAAGAACCTTGAGTACATCCGTTCTGCCAAACGACTCAATGCGCGTCAGGCTCGTTGGGCGTTGTTTTTCGCTCGTTTCGAGTTCGTGATTTCTTATCGTCCGGGTACTAAGAACACCAAGCCTGATGCTTTATCCCGTCTCTTCAGTTCTTCTGTAGCCTCTACCGACCCCGAGGGGATTCTCCCTGAAGGGCGTGTTGTCGGGTTGACTGTCTGGGGAATTGAGAGACAGGTAAAGCAAGCACTCACTCACACTCCGTCACCGCGCGCTTGTCCTAATAACCTTCTTTTCGTTCCTGTTTCTACTCGTCTGGCCGTTCTTCAGTGGGCTCACTCTGCCAAGTTAGCTGGCCACCCCGGCGTTCGGGGTACGCTTGCTTCTATTCGCCAGCGGTTTTGGTGGCCTACTCAGGAGCGTGACACGCGCCGTTTCGTGGCTGCTTGTTCGGACTGCGCGCAGACTAAGTCAGGTAACTCTCCTCCTGCCGGTCGTCTCAGACCGCTTCCCATTCCTTCTCGACCATGGTCTCACATCGCCTTAGACTTTATTACCGGTCTGCCTTCGTCAGCGGGGAAGACTGTTATTCTAATGGTTGTCGATAGGTTCTCTAAGGCGGCTCATTTTATTCCCCTCGCTAAGCTTCCTTCCGCTAAAGAGACGGCACAAATCATCATTGAGAATGTGTTCAGAATTCATGGCCTTCCGTTAGACGCCGTTTCGGACAGAGGTCCGCAATTCACGTCTCATTTTGGAGGGAGTTCTGTCGTTTGATTGATGTTTCCGTCAGTCTCTCTTCCGGTTTTCATCCCCAGTCTAACGGTCAAGCAGAACGGGCCAATCAGACTATTGGTCGCATCTTACGCAGTCTTTCTTTTCGAAACCCTGCGTCTTGGGCAGAACAGCTCCCCTGGGCAGAATACGCTCACAACTCGCTTCCTTCGTCTGCAACCGGGCTATCTCCTTTTCAGAGTAGCCTTGGGTACCAGCCCCCTCTGTTCTCGTCCCAGCTCACCGAGTCCAGCGTTCCCTCCGCTCAGGCTTTTGTCCAACGTTGTGAGCGCACCTGGAGGAGGGTCAGGTCTGCACTTTGCCGTTATAGGGCGCAGACTGTGAGAGCTGCCAATAAACGTAGGATTAAGAGTCCTAGGTATTGTCGCGGTCAGAGAGTATGGCTTTCCACTCGTAACCTTCCCCTTACGACAACTTCTCGCAAGTTGACTCCGCGGTTCATTGGTCCGTTCCGTATTTCTCAGGTCGTTAATCCTGTCGCAGTGCGACGACTTCTTCCGCGACATCTTCGTCGCGTCCACCCAGTCTTCCATGTCTCCTGTGTCAAGCCCTTTCTTCGCGCCCCCGTTCGTCTCCCCCCCCCCCCCGTCCTTGTCGAGGGCGCACCTATCTACAGGGTACGGAAGATCATGGACATGCGTTCTCGGGGACGTGGTCACCAGTACTTAGTGGATTGGGAGGGGTACGGTCCTGAGGAGAGGAGTTGGGTTCCATCTCGGGACGTGCTGGACCGTTCGTTGATCGATGATTTCCTCCGTTGCCGCCAGGGTTCCTCCTCGAGTGCGCCAGGAGGCGCTCGGTGAGTGGGGGGGGTACTGTCATGTTTTGTCATAGATTGTCATGTCTTGTCCCTGTGCTTTCTCTTCTATTCGTTTCCCCCTGCTGGTCTTATTAGGTTCTTTCCCTCTCTCTATCTCTTTCTCTCTCTCTCTATCGTTCCGTTCCTGCTCCCAGCTGTTCCTCATTCTCCTAACTACCTCGTTTACTCTTTCACACCTGTCCCCTATTTTGCCCTCTGATTAGAGTCCCTATTTCTCTCTCTGTTTTTGCTTCTGTCCTTGTCGGATCCTTGTTTGCTGTACTGTGTTCTTGTTCCGTCCTGTCGTGTTTTTGCCTTCATCAGATGCTGCGTGTGAGCAGGTGTCTCTGTCAGCTACGGCCTGTGCCTACCCGAAGCGACCTGCAGTCTGTGGCCGCTTCTCCTGTCCTTCCCCTCTACAGACTAGAGGATTTCTGTTATTCCCCGTTTGGAGATTTTCTGTTATGGATTCAGGATTTGTCGTTTTCTGTTTTGGACTTGAATAAACTCTGTTTCTGTTAAGTTGCTTTTGGGTCCTCACTCACCTGCATAACACCTGAGGTCAACTGAATGTACATAGTTGAATAAATAACAGTAATGGGAAAAAATAAGGAAATCCTAATAGACAGAGCAGTACTGACCCAGCTCAAAGACTGCAGTAGCAGGAAAGGATACCTTGTCCCCAAACTCCAACACTTCCTGGGCATAGATACAGAATTATTGTGCCTGGAAGAGGGGGACAGCATACTGAGTCCCAACTATGACATTATTGCCATGTAGTAGATAGATGTAAGAAATTGATGGCTGGAAGGATGGTTAAAATGTATTACAACTTCAGTACAACTACCGATCTTTACTGTGGTCATCTTTGGGTGTTTCCGACATTTTATAATTTTTTGAAATGCTCAGGATCTACAATGCTTATCCAGTGATAATAAGCAATAGTTAATGGATGGATGGATGGACGGATGCTGACCTGGCTGACGGGGATGCTCATGTGGGTCATGAGGTCCTTGGCAGCACTGCGTAGGTCCTGTAGGAGGCGGTGTGGAGCGCTCTGGACATCCTGGTCCATCTTCAGAGACTCCAAAGAACTGAGGGCCTGCAGCCACTGCCACTCTTACCTGACACGCACACACACACACACACACACACACACACACACACACACACACACACACACACACACACACACACACACACACACACACACACACACACACACACACACACACACACACACACACACACACACACACAAATGTATTACAGACAACAGCTAGTATTTCAATAACAATACTGTAACACGAAGTCAATAAATTCACTAATAAACCCAGATATCCAGCTACTTTAATCAAATCAAATCAAATCAAATCAAATGTATTTATATAGCCCTTCGTACATCAGCTGATATCTCAAAGTGCTGTACAGAAACCCAGCCTAAAACCCCAAACAGCAAACAATGCAGGTGTAAAAGCACGGTGGCTAGGAAAAACTCCCTAGAAAGGCCAAAACCTAGGAAGAAACCTAGAGAGGAACCGGGCTATGTGGGGTGGCCAGTCCTCTTCTGGCTGTGCCGGGTAGAGATTATAACAGAACATGACCAAGATGTTCAAATGTTCATAAATGACCAGCATGGTCAAATAATAATAAGGCAGAACAGTTGAAACTGGAGCAGCAGCACAGTCAGATGGACTGGGGACAGCAAGGAGCCATCATGTCAGGTAGTCCTGGGGCACGGTCCTAGGGCTCAGGTCCTCCGAGAGAGAGAAAGAAAGAGAGAATTAGAGAGAGCATATGTGGGGTGGCCAGTCCTCTTCTGGCTGTGCCAGGTGGAGATTATAACAGAACGTGGCCAAGATGTTCAAATGTTCATAAATGACCAGCATGGTTGAATAATAGTAAGGCAGAACAGTTGAAACTGGAGCAGGAGCATGGCCAGGTGGACTGGGGACAGCAAGGAGTCCTCATGTCAGGTAGTCCTGGGACATGGTCCTAGGGCCCAGGCCAGTTGAAACTGGAGCAGCAGCATGGCCAGGTGGACTGGGGACAGCAAGGAGTCATCATGTCAGGTAGTCCTGGGGCATGGTTCTAGGGCTCAGGTCCTCCGAGAGAGAGAAAGAAAGAGAGAAGGAGAGAATTAGAGAACGCACACTTAGATTTACACAGGACACCGAATAGGACAGGAGAAGTACTCCAGATAAACAAACTGACCCTAGCGCCCGACACATAAACTACTGCAGCATAAATACTGG
Source organism: Oncorhynchus gorbuscha (assembly GCF_021184085.1). Classification (NCBI taxonomy): domain Eukaryota; kingdom Metazoa; phylum Chordata; class Actinopteri; order Salmoniformes; family Salmonidae; genus Oncorhynchus; species Oncorhynchus gorbuscha. Next base: position 46,023,285 of record NC_060179.1, read on the forward strand.
AGGCTGAGACAGGAGGGGTCAGGAGACACTGTGGCCCCATCCGAGGACACCCCGGACAGGGCCAAACAGGAAGGATATAACCCCACCCACTTTGCCAAAGCACAGCCCCCACACCACTAGAGGGAAATCTTCAACCACCAACTTACCATCCTGAGACAAGGCCGAGTATAGCCCACAAAGATCTCCGACACGGTACAACCCAAGGGGTGGGGGGGAACCCAGACAGGCCGACCACAACAGTGAATCAACCCACCCAGGTGACGCATCCCCCCCCAGGGACGGCACGAGAGAGCCCCAGCAAGCCAGTGACTCAGCCCCGTAACAGGGTTAGAGGCAGAGAATCCCAGTGGAAAAAGGGGAACCGGCCAGGCAGAGACAGCAAGGGCGGTTCGTTGCTCCAGAGCCTTTCCGTTCACCTTCCCACTCCTGGGCCAGACTACACTCAATCATATGACCCACTGAAGAGATGAGTCTTCAGTAAAGACTTAAAGGTTGAGACCGAGTTTGCGTCTCTGACATGGGTAGGCAGACCGTTCCATAAAAATGGAGCTCTATAGGAGAAAGCCCTGCCTCCAGCTGTTTGCTTAGAAATTCTAGGGACAATTAGGAGGCCTGCGTCTTGTGACCGTAGCGTACGTATAGGTATGTACGGCAGGACCAAATCAGAGAGGTAGGTAGGAGCAAGCCCATGTAATGCTTTGTAGGTTAGCAGTAAAACCTTGAAATCAGCCCTTGCTTTGACAGGAAGCCAGTGTAGAGAGGCTAGCACTGGAGTAATATGATCAAATTTTTTGGTTCTAGTCAGGATTCTAGCAGCCGTATTTAGCACTAACTGAAGTTTATTTAGTGCTTTATCCGGGTAGCCGGAAAATAGAGCATTGCAGTAGTCTAACCTAGAAGTGACAAAAGCATGGATTAATTTTTCTGCATCATTTTTGGACAGAAAGTTTCTGATTTTTGCAATGTTACGTAGATGGAAAAAAGCTGTCCTCGAAATGGTCTTGATATGTTCTTCAAAAGAGAGATCAGGGTCCAGAGTAACGCCGAGGTCCTTCACAGTTTTATTTGAGACGACTGTACAACCATTAAGATTAATTGTCAGATTCAACAGAAGATCTCTTTGTTTCTTGGGACCTAGAACAAGCATCTCTGTTTTGTCCGAGTTTAATAGTAGAAAGTTTGCAGCCATCCACTTCCTTATGTCTGAAACACATGCTTCTAGCGAGGGCAATTTTGGTGCTTCACCATGTTTCATTGAAATGTACAGCTGTGTGTCATCCGCATAGCAGTGAAAGTTTACATTATGTTTTCGAATAACATCCCCAAGAGGTAAAATATATAGTGAAAACAATAGTGGTCCTAAAACAGAACCTTGAGGAACACCGAAATGTACAGTTGATTTGTCAGAGGACAAACCATTCACAGAGACAAACTGATATCTTTCCGACAGATAAGACCTAAACCAGGCCAGAACATGTCCGTGTAGACCAATTTGGGTTTCCAATCTCTCCAAAAGAATGTGGTGATCGATGGTATCAAAAGCAGCACTAAGGTCTAGGAGCACGAGGACAGATGCAGAGCCTCGGTCCGATGCCATCAAAATGTCATTTACCACCTTCACAAGTGCCGTCTCAGTGCTATGATGGGGTCTAAAACCAGACTGAAGCATTTCGTATACATTGTTTGTCTTCAGGAAGGCAGTGAGTTGCTGCGCAACAGCCTTCTCTAAAATCTTTGAGAGGAATGGAAGATTCGATATAGGCCGATAGTTTTTTATATTTTCTGGGTCAAGGTTTGGCTTTTTCAAGAGAGGCTTTATTACTGCCACTTTTAGTGAGTTTGGTACACATCCAGTGGATAGAGAGCCGTTTATTATGTTCAACATAGGAGGGCCAAGCACAGGAAGCAGCTCTTTCAGTAGTTTAGTTGGAATAGGGTCCAGTATACAGCTTGAAGGTTTAGAGGCCATGATTATTTTCATCATTGTGTCAAGAGATATAGTACTAAAACACTTGAGCGTCTCTCTTGATCCTAGGTCCTGGCAGAGTTGTGCAGACTCAGGACAACTGAGGTTTGGAGGAATACGCAGGTTTAAAGAGGAGTCCGTAATTTGCTTTCTAATAATCATAATCTTTTCCTCAAAGAAGTTCATGAATTTATCACTGCTAAAGTGCAAGTCATCCTCTCTTGGGGAATGCTGCTTTTTAGTTAGCTTTGCCACAGTATCAAAAAGGAATTTCGGATTGTTCTTATTTTCCTCAATTAAGTTAGAAAAATAGGACGATCGAGCAGCAGTAAGGGCTCTTCGGTACTGCACGGTACCATCCTTCCAAGCTAGTCGGAAGACTTCCAGTTTGGTGTGGCGCCATTTCCGTTCCAATTTTCTGGAAGCTTGCTTCAGAGCTCGGGTATTTTCTGTGTACCATGGAGCTAGTTTCTTATGAGACATTTTTTTAGTTTTTAGGGGTGCAACTGCATCTAGGGTATTGCGCAAGGTTAAATTGAGATCCTCAGTTAGGTGGTTAACGGATTTTTGTCCTCTGGCGTCCTTGGGTAGGCAGAGGGAGTCTGGAAGGGCATCAAGGAATCTTTGTGTTGTCTGTGAATTTATAGCACGACTTTTGATGTTCCTTGGTTGGGGTCTGAGCAGATTATTTGTTGCAATTGCAAACGTAATAAAATGGTGGTCTGATAGTCCAGGATTATGAGGAAAAACATTAAGATCCACAACATTTATTCCATGGGACAAAACTAGGTCCAGCGTATGACTGTGAGAGTGAGTGGGTCCAGAGACATGTTGGACAAAACCCACTGAGTCGATGATGGCTCCAAAAGCCTTTTGGAGTGGGTCTGTGGACTTTTCCATGTGAATATTAAAGTCACCAAAGATTAGAATATTATCTGCAATGACTACAAGGTCTGACAGGAATTCAGGGAACTCAGTGAGAAACGCTGTATATGGCCCAGGAGGCCTGTAAACAGTAGCTATAAAAAGTGATTGAGTAGGCTGCATAGATTTCATGACTAGAAGCTCAAAAGATGAAAACGTCATTTTTTTTTTTGTAAATTGAAATTTGCTATCGTAAATGTTAGCAACACCTCCGCCTTTGCGGGATGCACGGGGATATGGTCACTAGTGTAGCCAGGAGGTGAGGCCTCATTTAACACAGTAAATTCATCAGGCTTAAGCCATGTTTCAGTCAGGCCAATCACATCAAGATTATGATCAGTGATTAGTTCATTGACTATAATTGCCTTTGAAGTAAGGGATCTAACATTAAGTAGCCCTATTTTGAGATGTGAGGTATCATGATCTCTTTCAGTAATGACAGGAATGGAGGTGTTCTTTATCCTAGTGAGATTGCTAAGGCGAACACCGCCATGTTTAGTTTTGCCCAACCCAGGTCGAGGCACAGACACGGTCTCAATGGTGATAGCTGAGCTGACTACACTAACTATGCTAGTGGCAGACTCCACTATGCTGGCAGGCTGGCTAATAGCCTGCTGCCTGGCCTGCACCCTATTTCATTGTGGAGCTAGAGGAGTTAGAGCCCTGTCTATGTTGGCAGATAAGATGAGAGCACCCCTCCAGCTAGGATGGAGTCCGTCACTCCTCAGCAGGTCAGGCTTGGTCCTGTTTGTGGGCGAGTCCCAGAAAGAGGGCCAATTATCTACAAATTCTATCTTTTGGGAGGGGCAGAAAACAGTTTTCAACCAGCGATTGAGTTGTGAGACTCTGCTGTAGAGCTCATCACTCCCCCTAACTGGGAGGGGCCAGAGACAATTACTCGATGCCGACACATCTTTCTAGCTGATATGCACGCAGAAGCTATGTTGCGCTTGGTGATCTCTGACTGTTTCATCCTAACATCGTTGGTGCCGACGTGGATAACAATATCTCTATACTCTCTACACTCGCCAGTTTTAGCTTTAGCCAGCACCATCTTCAGATTAGCCTTAACGTCGGTAGCCCTGCCCCCGGGTAAACAGTGTATGATCGCTGGATGATTCGCTTTAAGTCTAATACTGCGGGTAATGGAGTCGCCAATGACTAGAGTTTTCAATTTGTCAGAGCTAATGGTGGGAAGCTTCGGCGTCTCAGACCCCGTAACGGGAGGAGTAGAGACCAGAGAAGACTCGGCCTCTGACACCGACCCGCTGCTTAATGGGGAGAACCGGTTGAAAGTTTCTGTCTGCTGAATGAGCGACACCGGTTGAGCGTTCCTACAGCATTTCCTTCCAGAAACCGTGAGAAAGTTGTCCGGCTGCGGGGACTGTGCCAGGGGATTTATACTACTATCTGTACTTACTGGTGGCACAGACGCTGTTTCATCCTTTCCTACACTGAAATTACCCTTGCCTAACGATTGCGTCTGAAGCTGGGCTTGCAGTACAGCTATCCTCGCCGTAAGGCGAGCACAGCGGCTGCAATTAGAAGGCATCATGTTAATGTTACTACTTAGCTTCGGCTGTTGGAGGTCCTGACGAATCGTGTCCAGATAAAGCGTCCGGCCTGTTTAACTAGACACATTACAGCTGTTTCGTATCTTGGTGTGACAAAGGACTTTGGGCAGCTTTTGAGGCACCAGGGCTCTGCTCTGGTCCATGGCGCTACACAGCTTCAGGTAGCCCAGGTACAGTTCTGGGCAGAGGAGCTTCCTGCTCCGTCTGTGGTATGCCAGCTTCTCCTGAAATAATGACGGGAACCAGATGGGGAAGACATGAGACTGGGATTGCCTTTGATATTGTTGTTGCTTTGAGGATCGGGTTGTTTCCAGTCTATGGTATTTGGGGGTTTTAAGTTCATATTAAATAATAACCATATAATGCATTTCATTTTTGTTCAATTATATAATTTGTTCATATTTGGAATCATAAACTATATTTATACTGTATCCAATACATCAATGGAGTTGATCGTGACCGCCAGAACTGAAGCTCCAGCCATTGTTTTTGGTATAAAAACCCCAAAACAACATGCAGCGCAAACAAAGCAACATCAGATTGCTGGTATTAGGTTCACCAGAAACAAAAATGTACTCTAATTCATATCCAGAGAGCATTGGTAGTGACAAGCTGAATGTTTATTGGATTTTTTGATTTCTAGATTTTTTTGTGTTTGACATTTTACTGCATCGTTAGGAGGTAGTAAAATGAGCATTTCGCTTCAACATCTGCTAAACTATGTACGCGAACACTGAACTTTTATTTGATTAGCCTTTCTGGATATGTACAGTAGGGCCTATTGCAATGAGCAGCGCACTAACACAAGGTAACTATCTATCTCTTGTTAAAAAATCAAACCATGGTAAAATCACACTCACAGCTGATCTCAATTGCCTCCATCATTGGCCACCGATTTACCGGTCCCTAAAGCAGATGCTTGGGGGAACTTTTAGTTTTGATTGCTGCCAATATTTTTCAAGACCACTGGTGGGTATTACCATCAGAACAAATTAATCTTGCTTTTTTAGCAGACTAAGGGCAATTTATCTATTTGACAATAATTCCGTACAATTTTTTGTTTGTTTGTTTGTTTGCCATCTAAAGTACCAATTTACCCGACACCTCTTCGTTTCCAATTCATGTAATCCATTAATTAAAACTGGTCTTTAACCTTTTCACGTGTGAGTTCCAAATATCTCTAAGGGTCACACCAGCGTGAGTTTATTTATGCACGTGATGTCAAAATGCACTCACTGTTCCCAAATGTGATTGTTAAGAAACTGAAGAGTTTCTCTACACTGTCCTCAAATCAAGGCACGCTGCCTGTTAATTATCTATAGACCATGTTTCAACTTGTCAATTTTTTATTATTTTCTAACAACAGTTTGAATTGAGGTGTGTCCCACCTCATTAATTCACATAAGAAGTAGTCCATTTCAAATCAAATCATATTTGTCACGTACACATATTTAGCAGTTGCTATTGCTTGTGTAGCGAATTGTATGTTTGAGGCTTTACTGAGCTGAGGAAAAGCTTCACTCTTCAACGAGAGCCCAATCACTTCCTCAGTGTTTCCCCAGATCAAGAATGAAGACATTGCACATCTCTAGTCAGAACCGGCCTTGTATAGGCTTTTCCCCACAGCACATTTTCTCCCTGGCACCTGCATTGCCTTCATTGTTTTCCTTACAAATTGGACTTTGGACATGTGTGCATTCCTATCACAGTAAGTGGCTTATTTTCTGTATATCGTGTTGTCGTTTATACTGTAGCACACAGTATGTATTTTTTTAAATTGTACCTTTATTTAACTAGGCAAGTCAGTTAAAAACAAATTGTTATTTACTATGGCGGCCAAACCTTCCGTTTCCCCAAAAACAGAAGATGCTGAGCCAATTATGAGCCTGTAGACCGCCGCACCACTCGGGAGCCATGGATCAAAATGTATTTATTTTATTCATGTTTTCAAGTGCTGGTGACAAATCATGCATTCTGATTCTAGTATAGATTGGTCTTACAGGCTCTTCCGGGATAACCAGAATGCATTGTAGGATGTCAACAAACATGGTGCCATACATAGCCAGCAAATAGCTTAGCATTAGCTCATCATAATCAGTACAACCTTCGGAAAGTCGGAGCTCTAAAAAGAGGCCCAAGTTCCCAAGTTGGTATTCCGAGTTGGATGTCCGCAAAAAAGAAAATCCCAGTCGGAGCTAGTTTTTATCCGAGTTCCCAGTTGTCTTGAACACACTGAAGTCAGAGATTTCCGAGTTCCCAGTTGTTTTGAACACGGCATCAGATTGTAACGTTGGTATTTTAGGGTTGCCAGCTAAGACGCCCCTTTCCAGGGGGGTTTTATTTTTATTTAGTGTATAAACTTCTCCTGTGTTTGCACCCCATTTATTGATAAATCCCCCATTATTTCCTGCATCATATGCCCCTATGATACCTTTCTCCATTTCTACCCCCATGGACTTCAACATCTCTACGGTTGGTGAGACGCTAATGTCCCACCAGGCCATTATCCGGTGAAACTGCAGAGAGCTAACATTGTAAATACACCATTTTTCATAGTAAAAATTATTGTAAATACATGTATCTTACATAATTTAAAAGATGAACATCTTATTAATCCAGCTGCTGTGTCAGATTTCAAAAAAGCTTTACTGCGAAAGCAAACCATGCGATTTTCTGAGGACAGCTCCCCTACACACAAGTATTACTAGCATTTTCCAACCAAGCATTAGCGTCGGAAATAAAAGTCAGAAATAAAAATAAAATAAATCGCTTACCTTTGAAGATCTTGCTCTGGTGGCAATGCCAAGTGTCCTAACTACACAGTGAATGTTTGTTTTGTTTGATAACATCCATTTTTATAGCCTAACACGAAACATTTGTAAACCGCTTGCATCGTGATTTCCGTCTCATTCAACTTTGGACGAAGCATTCGTGGTAATTATACACACTAAACAAAGATTTATCCAGTCATGGTTGGTTTCATTGCAATCCACTGGTTGTTACTAACACAACCATACTTGATGGTTCTTTTCCCGGGACGTATTGACCAAAATAAACCGATTTGAAGACACCAATCAATGACCTCATTGCGCACCAATGGTAGGACCGGTCTATCGTTGATTGACTGTATTTTGGCCCAATGACCACTGATCATCTTGAAATCTAGCTTGGAAGATATCCAATGAGCTGAGGTAAACGGCAATATGTAATGGTTATACATTTGAAGACCAGTATTTGTCATAAACTCTGGTGTAAAAGAGGTTCATTCGCTATTACAAATCCTACTTGATGGAGCCACGAGTGTTACGCGTAGCAGTAAATAGTCAATAGCATTTTCAGAAAGTTTATAGATTTATATTATGGCGAATAAATCAGGAAAAGCTAAAACAAAGTCTAGGTATACATATTTAACACAAATTATAGAGGAGATTAATAGAGAAAGCGAAACCGAGTAAATAGTTACCCTTGTTATTTTTTATTGTTTTATATATATACTTTTGGTGTGTGTTAGAATAGCATTTATGTATTTTGTATATAGTTCTTTCCTTCAAAATGTATCACTGTACCAAATCGGCCACTTGGGTACATTTGGGTACATTTGTGTGGGACACCTGGGTGACTTCATGCTCAATGTCATGTAGCTCACTCATTTTTGAAGTTATATGTCTAAAACTTTGCTCAGCTATTTCTGCCATCGTATGTCCTTCATTCAAATCATCTGCAGCATCCTATATGTATGTTTGGCTGATTTTGGTCATTTGAAAGATGATGCAGCAACAATAAAAAACAGAAAATGTATGTTTATTTCCTTGTATTTACTTCTACCAAATCTATTGGGTTATATTCCCCTACATTCAATTCACATTTCCACAAAATTCAGAGGGTTTCCTTTCAAATGATACCATGAATATGCATATCCTTGCCTCTGGGCCTGAGCTACAGGCAGTTAGATTAGCGTATGTCTTCAGGCGGAAATTGAGAAGGGGGTGGTACCCCAAATAATTTAATAACCCCCATAACATGGTTTCATCCCTGTTTAGCTTTCACACTATGGCTAGGCAGTAGGCTTGTATTTGGTGTGATGATCTGTGAGGTGATAAGATTTTATTTTCTTTGTGAAAAACTGTAAACGACTTGTCAAGTCATATGCTCCGGTTCTTGTATACACTGTAACAAGTACATCGAAGATTTGTTATATGCTGAAAAGTGGCTAATCTAAGTAAATATTTTTCAGAAAATGGGCGCAGCCATCTTTGATTTTGTTTATTTGCGTTTTATAGTAAAAGGCATTCTGGGATTAGGGAGTTTTCGCCAAGTCAAACATAAACAAACATCGCTAAAGAATTTACACATCTCCTTTCTAAACAATTTTGCATTTCTCCCTTATGTTCACCAGAGATTTGGTACATTGTAAACACGTCTAGCTGTTAAATTGCTAACTTATGTTGTTTTTTTGTCAGCCCAAACTGTTATTTAAACTGGTTTTGTCACATCTGCTTCACCTCTCTTGTGCTTGTCTCCAACCCCTCCAGGTTTCGGCCATTTTCTCCATTATCCCCTGTGCATTTATACATGTGTTTTCTATTTGTCTGTTGCCAGTTTGTCTTGTCTCGTCAAGCCTACCAGCGTGTTATTCTGTACTTCTGCTCTCTTTAGTCCCTGTTTTCTAGTTCTTACGGTTTTGAACATTCTGCCTATCCTGACCCTGAGCCTGCCTGCCGTTCTGTACCTTACGGACTCTGCCCTGGATTACTGAGCTCTGCCTGCCCTTGATCTGTCGTTTTCCTGCCCCCTGTTTTGTAAAGAAACTTCTGTGATTCGAACTGTCTGCATCTGGGTCTTATCCTGAGTTCTGATAGGTTTATGGAAAGAGATGAGCTGTGGATGTGTTACTTGTCATGTTTGGATGAGGAAGTTCGCATTTATCTTTTACAATAAAAGGTGAAATTGAGGAACAAAGTTGTGGAGACCTTTATTTCCCATCAGTACAAAACATTGTTTAGATGATTTTCAGAAAACGATGCCGTTAAGATGCGTTTGTTGCATCATACGTTCTGTTACTGTTCCAATCACATATTTCTGATCGTACGCTACAAGGACCCCTCAATAACAATCACAAATACGTGATCGTACATGTCAAAGGGTTAAAAACAAAGTTGTCTTTAAAAATAATGGTAATGTCTTATCAAGATCAGGCGGAGTTATATTATCTACTAATATTTTTGTAAATCAAATGTAGTCTAATACATCTATTTCAAATAGCACATATTATATTATTTTGCCATTTGAGGTGAAACATTTAAATGAGATACAGGCTTACTACTTATATATTCTTATTATACTTGAAGTATTTTTACATTCACCAGTCTTATGGTTTCCGATACACCTGTCAATATTTCCTTGAGGGCGGGAGTAGAGAACCTAGTTGCAGCTGTCTAGTAGCATAATCACTTGACATGGTTTCAGCAAGAGATCAACTGATATGCTGTTTTATTCTTGTGGGTTTTTGGTTGAAAACACATTTGTTTTAACATTCAGGTCCAGTGTTGACCTGCAGGTGCACGTTAAATTCTGCTTGTCCTTTGCAATTGACCCAATATGTCTGAAAGACTCCAATCTTCAAATTACTCTCATTTAAATGAATGGTGTTTCAGGGAATTTGAGCATAAGAGATTACGGGAGCTGTTTTGTTGGCATGGGTCCATTGTCTATAGCATTTACATGCCTGCTGTGACTGTGAGTAAACTGGACTAGCTTGATAGACTACTTAGATACAAGTGACCAGTAGGTATGACAGGCAGGGAATTGCCATGTGTGTTTACAATGAAAATAATCACATGCGATGTGGTTAAGGGTAAATGTAAGGAACAGTTTAAACATTGCTATTTTGGTTTGGCATGAATGGAGCCTTATCCTCTGTGTATGCTGAAATGCAGTTACTGTAAGTACTGGCAGGAAGCCAAATAGCTACAATTCATATTTTTTATCACTATCCTCAGATTCAAACTCGATCCGAATTCAATCCAATTAGCTATTAAAAATGACTCCATTTTAGTCCCTGGGGAATATGCAATGCTTAAGGAAAAGGGTGTCAGTGTCCCTACAAATCAAATCAAATCAAATTTATTTATATAGCCCTTCGTACATCAGCTGATATCTCAAAGTGCTGTACAGAAACCCAGCCTAAAACCCCAAACAGCAAGCAATGCAGGTGTAGAAGCACAGTGGCTAGGAAAAACTCCCTAGAAAGGCCAAAACCTAGGAAGAAACCTAGAGAGGAACCAGGCTATGTGGGGTGGCCAGTCCTCTTCTGGCTGTGCCGGGTGGAGATTATAACAGAACATGGCCAAGATGTTCAAATGTTCATAAATGACCAGCATGGTTGAATAATAACAAGGCAGAACAGTTGAAACTGTATCAGCAGTCAGGTGGACCGGGGACAGCAAGGAGTCATCATGTCAGGTAGTCCTGGGGCACGGTCCTAGGGCTCAGGTCCTCCGAGAGAAAGAAAGAGAGAATTAGAGAGAGCATATGTGGGGTGGCCCGTCCTCTTCTGGCTGTGCCGGGTGGAGATTATAACATAACATGGCCAAGATGTTCAAATGTTCATAAATGACCAGCATGGTCGAATAATAGTAAGGCAGAACAGTTGAAACTGGAGCAGCAGCAGCATGGCCAGGTGGACTGGGGACAGCAAGGAGTCATCATGTCAGGTAGTCCTGGGGCATGGTCCTAGGGCTCAGGTCAGTTGAAACTGGAGCAGCAGCATGGCCAGGTGGACTGGGGACAGCAAGGAGTCATCATGTCAGGTAGTCCTGGGGCATGGTCCTAGGGCTCAGGTCCTCCGAGAGAGAGAAAGAAAGAAGGAGAGAATTAGAGAACGCACACTTAGATTCACACATGACACCGAATAGGACAGGAGAAGTACTCCAGATATAACAAACTGACCCTAGCCCCCCGACACAAACTACTGCAGCATAAATACTGGAGGCTGAGACAGGAGGGGACAGGAGACACTGTGGCCCCATCCGAGGACACCCCCGGACAGGGCCAAACAGGAAGGATATAACCCCACCCACTTTGCCAAAGCACAGCCCCCACACCACTAGAGGGATATCTTCAACCACCAACTTACCATCCTGAGACAAGGCTGAGTATAGCCCACAAAGATCTCCGCCACGGCACAGCCCAAGTGGGGGGCGCCAACCCAGACAGGATGACCACAACAGTGAATCAACCCACTCAGTTGACGCACACCTACAGTTTTAAGCTACAAACACCAGTGATTGTAATGGGTTGGGACCGACATAGAGGGTGACGATATTAGACTTGCGTTGGGGCTGGAGTTTACAAGGCTGGGTTCACTTGGGACATGCGTTCCTGTCCCTCAGCAACACCAGCAGGGCATTGCAATACTTATCTTTGATTGGCTCAAAATAAACTTGACCCAGCTCCTGAGTTCCCAGCATGCCCTGCAAAAACATCCCCAAAAAGACACTTTCAAAGATACATTACCTTTGATGGTTTTGACCAGAATCTGATGGTTCCAATTAATATTTGATGGTTCTGACCAATTTTAATCAATATTTAATGGTGTTGGCTAAGAGTTGCTTGTTTTGATGAAGATTTGATGATTTTGACCATGTTATCAGTCGTAACCAGTCATAAACAACCTTGAGTGTTTCTAAGGGGTTATTAAGGTGTTATGTCATGTTTATAACAGTATTGACGTGTAAGGAAGAACCTGGAGCTGGTAGATGGCCTGCAGCATCTTGTGAGGTATCTGGAGGGTGCATGAGCAGAAGGACTGGGAGGGGCTGAGACACTGCTGCAGCCACGGAATCTCCTCCCATAGGTCGGACACCTGGGGATGGAGGATACACAATCACTTTCTTTTACGCTACAGAAATGACCAGTTAGAAAGTAAAGGGTAAAATGGTAATCGCACAGTAATAACTTATACTTGTTTATTTCTCCAGGACTCATTAAAACAAGCACCCCCGGGTACCATTAGGTATCGGGTTCTTAGCATGTTAGACATTTTGTTGAATAATTTTAAGTACTGCTAGTACCAGAAAGTACTAACTGTAAATACCAGTGGAAACTGTCAAATGTGAAACGTGAGGAGTGGAACTAGTGGTTTGTGCCTTAGTGAAGCATAGGAAGTCCTGCATCAGTGAGCTGGAGTAGGAGTCCTCTATCTCTACGATGGGGATCTGTTCCTCAGGCGTTACCAGGACTTTGTCATCTTGGTAGGATATAGATGTCAAATAGAAACCTTTGAAAGACCATAGAGACAAAGAAGTCACTTAGTTTTGAATAATTCTCAAAAGTCGCTAATTCAAGACAGCACAATGGTGGCCTTGAACTATTAATTCTAATAATCGCCTATAGGTAAATTGACATTTGAGATTATATTTTGTGGCATTTATTGGTGTCAAAAGAAATTGTCTTATGAAAGTGAAGATGGAAGAAGGCAGGAGCTACAATACTTTAATCACCTCGCTAGATCATAAAGGAGCAATTGCCCAGACAGAGGTTGAGTTTATGAATTCCCGGTTTATTAATCCAACTCAACACAGACTACTGTTTGGCCGTAGCCCACGCCAAATAAATTAAGGATACCCATATAAAACAACCGTGACCATCTCTTATTAAGACCAGACGTAAGAGAGAGAACAATGGCTAAACATGGTCAACCTGCTATCTGCCACTCCACCAACCACTAGGATGCCCGGCACAAGAACATTCCAGGCATTCCCGTGGTTGGCAGATAGCAGGTTGACTGGCATGTCGAACACCACGAACACTGGGTAGTGGTAAGTACAACACAACCAACGAACAGCATAACACGTAACACACAGCTGTCTGTGCGGGTCTCAATACATAGAGGTGTAAAGGGAGATTGAAAAGTGGTTATGTACCGTTTCAAGCTTTTGACAAATTTGCTGTTGGGCTGGAAGAGGTGGCGCAGGCTTTTGGATACAGTGTTTCCTCACATGTGGAGGGGCTTGCACTGCTCTGGAAGAATAGACATTCAAGACAATAATTCATAGAATACCAAGCCAAAGACACAGTAAGAATGTACAGTAAGAATCTATTTTCCTCGGTGCATCACTGTTAGGAATGGGATCCTGTGTCCCACAATTTAGATGTATGTGGTGTGTTGGAATGTGTTGTTCTATTCAGGTTAAGTTGACACAGTCACTCACACTCTGCTGCAGATTATAGGGCCAGAGGGAACCAGTCATTCTCAGTGCATTCCCAAAGGGGGGCTGGATGTGTGAGTGTGTGTTTTTTTGGTTTTATTATCCTTATGGGGCCCAGAAGTGGGACATTTCAGAAATAAAAGGCTATTTTAGGCTTAGGGGTTAGGGTTAGGTTTAAGGGTTAGGAGTTAGGTTTAGGGTTATTGGGTTTGGGGTTAAGGTTGGCATTAGGATTAAGGTTAGGATTAGGGTTAGGCTCAGGCCATTTAAGTCAATAAATGCCCTATTCAGGAGTAATTAACTCATTTTCTTTTCTTGAGACGAGTCGAGGTGGAATAACACGAAAACGAGCTGCAGCTCAACTCGCCCCCCCACTAACGCCCCTTACCGCCCTGACACTGAGTAAGACAGACAGGTATAGCCGTCCGCTGGGGTGCCAGTGTTAGTCAGGGCCCCTTTCACAGTTGAATTAATAGTGTTTGGAGAAGGGGTGCCGGCAGGGCGGGGGGTGGGAGGGTGGTAGCAGACAGCGGTCCTGGAGGCCTGTAGAGGGACCGGGCTGCAGCCAGTCAGTGCTAATTTATACCCCTTAAACTAGCGTCAAGCCTCCGTCTCTACAAGAACAACAAACATGACCCGGTACAGACGATCTTGGCTACCGTGCATGAACTTGTGCTGCGTACTCTGGAAAAGCCTGGCCAGGGGACTGAATGCTGACTATTATATAGACTATTACTGATGACTATATGTCATGTTGCATTATATCATTATGCTATATGTGTATATAGTATACATTGCTACCCCTCTGACTACTATACATGACGTTACATTATGTCATTACACTATGTATATAGTATAATTATACACAGTATACTATATATATATGCACATACTGTACAACTACTACAATTACTATGGCAAATGACATATACAGTATCCTTGCACTATATAAACTATATAGTATAATTATACATAGTACACTATATATACAGTATCTGCATATATTATCTCCGACCATTACACTATTGGGCTGAGCTGACTGACTGACTGACTGTTTGGTTGTGAAACTGGATTCACAACCAACAGTGAAAATCTTCTGTGTGATCTGGCCTTGACATTCATGGAGCCAATTTACTGTAAGTGGTATTTTAGAAAGAAATGCAAACCTGGGAGCCAGCTAATGGTGAAGCATTGAACAATATCCCCAAGAGATACTTGACATTTTATATGCTCCTACTCCAAGTGAATGACCCATTATTCATTTTGGGAGAACGGTTGTCTCATGAAAAGATGGTGGCTCATTTCAGTGTGGCACACAGTATGACTCACATTTCCCCTAACCAGATTAATATAGCCCCAGTCTAACCTTAACATCGAGCAGGATTCAGAACGGTCTGATCCAATATCAGTGTTGAGGTGAAAGAGAAGAGAAGATAGAGAGAATGTTTATACCGTGGTACACACAGTGAAGGTGTGCCTCTTTAATGTGTCCCAGTAGCTGGTCTAGCGCCTCCCTCTGGAACCGCTGGCGAGGTGCACAACCATTAATCTCCCTCCAACCTGCCGATACATACATTTTTTAAATATAATTATGAACTTTATCAAACAAAGCATACATGTATTGTGTAACATGAAGTCCTATGAGTGTCATCTGATGAAGATCATCAAAGGTTAGTGATTCATTTTATCTCTATTTGTGCTTTTTGTGACTCCTCTCTTTGGCTGGAAAAATGGCTGCATTTTTTGTGAGTTGGTGGTGACCTAACATACATAAAACATCGTTTTAGGTGCTTTCGCTGTAAAGCCAATTTGAAATCGGACACTGTGGTGGGATAAACAACAAGATTACATTTAAAACGGTATAAGATACATGTATGTTTGAGGAATTTTAAACATGAGATTTCTGTTGTTTTGGATTTGGAGCCCTGCACTTTCACTGGCTGATGTCATATCGATCCCATTAACGGGATTGCAGCCCTAAGAGGTTTTTAAGACTAAAAGTGGTAGTAGCCTACAATAAGGAAAAATGAGACTTTATGCATTTTATTCCAAAATATATTTATAGAACAAAAAATGTACTTGAAAACAAAATTCCTATTTAATTTCGCTATCAACCACCCTCCATTTTGGCCATATTTTGAGTTTCAGTTCGGCTACAACCAATACTGTTTAGTCTTTATTTCCAACACAAAGGAAGTCATAGTGGACACCTACGAAGAAGGACTGTGTGATGATGGCATCTCAGGTAAGCAGCACTGGGCGTTCTTCCATCCAACTTTTACAGAGCTAGTAGTTAGCTCCTACGATTCAGTGTCGGTATATAACATTGTACTATATTACATAGACATACATACCGTAGAATGATTAATCATGCAATTAATATTCTCAAGTTAACCAAAAACATTTAGCTTTGAACGCCTGTTCTCACCATTTTCAGTTTTTTTTTCATGGCAACTCATAAGCAGGCCATGTCCTATTTGTTTCATAGTCAATATATAATCATATTTCATGACAGTGTAACGGTTAGCTTTTTTTTACAGAAGGATGAAAGAACACAATATGTCTGTCAGGGATTGCTATTCTGATATGTCAGATGAAGAGTTAGACCAGAAAGTCAGAGCCATTAAGGCAAAGATGCCCCATGCAGGCTTTAGAATGTTCAAAGGAAGTCTCAGAGCAATGGGCCACCATGTACAATGGAAAAGAGTTAGGGAGTCTTCGTAGCGTTTAGATAATATAATATAATATATGCCATTTAGCAGACGCTTTTATCCAAAGCGACTTACAGTCATGTGTGCATACATTCTACGTATGGGTGGTCCCGGGGATCATCCGGGCTTTAGAATATTCAAACGAAGTCTCAGAGCAATGGACCATCATGTACAATGGCGAAGAGTCTTTGCAGCATGTAGCTGGTATCATTGCCAGAAAAACGTTCCTGCACGCCCATGCCTTAGTTATCTTTGTTTTCTGTATTATCTTGGTTAGGACAGGGTGTGACATGGGGGATATATGTGTTCTGTCTGCTCTAGGGTTTTTGTATGTTTATGGGGTGTTTCCTGGTCTAGTTGATTATGTAAGTCTATGGTTGCCTAGATTGGTTCTCAATTAGAGGCAGGTGTTTATCGTTGTCTCTGATTGGGAACCATATTTAGGCAGCCATGTTCTTTGGGTATTTTGTGGGTGGTTGTTTCCTGTCTGTGTTCTCTGCACCAGATATGACTGTTTTGGGTTTTGCCACGTTTGTTATTTTGTATTTGTATAGTGTTCACGTTATCGTCTTTTATTTAACATGTTGAACACGAACTACGTTGCATTTTGGTCTTCCTCTCCTTCGATGGAAGAAAAGCGTTACACTCGTCCACATTTATAAAAATCATAAATTGATAAGGTAGTAAGATGTATAGTGCCTCCATCAAATCTAAGTAGTTATTTTAACTTTTTTATTCTTACTTATTCCAAGGCAAATTTTCAATGACATGAAATCGGAGTTCTTCATAACTGGTAATGCATAAATAATGAAGCAGATTAAACATTTCACCTTGAATTCCAATGTTTTTATCAAGATAAACAAAAAATACAATTATTTTGTATGCATTTTGCATATGTCCCATCACGTAATGAACAACCACAATATCAGTATGGTGTTAAGCTTTCTGGGCTGTGTTGACGTATCCTGAAAATAACATCTGCTGCTTTAGATTGAACGGTCATATCTCAGTTATTATTTTCATATCTACAAAAAATAAGCTATTTTCTTTACTTTCAGAGTGCGAGCTGATCAAGGGGTCGAACATGTAGATGTTGCCAGATGTTCCTTGTCCGAGGAACAGGCCGTGGAAGATTTATTGCTGTCAGCGGTGTCCACATTAACCTCTTCAACCTATGGGGGTGCTATTTCATTATTGGATAAAAAAACGTGCCCATTTTAAGCTCAATATTTTGTCACGAAAAGATGCTCGACTATGCATATAATTGACAGCTTTGGAAAGAAAACACTCTGACGTTTCCAAAACTGCAAAGATATTATCTGTGAGTGCCCCAGAACTGATGCTACAGGCGAAACCAAGATGAAACTTCAAACAGGAAATGAGCAGGATTTTTGAGGCTCTGTTTTTCATTGTCTCCTTATATGGCTGTGAAAGCGCCAGGAATGAGCCTGCCCTTTCTATTGTTTCTCCATGTTGTCTGCAGCATTGTGACATATTTGTAGGCATATCATTGGAAGATTGGCCATAAGAGACTACATTTACCAGGTGTCCGCCCGGTGTCCTTTGTTGAAATTGCTGCGTAATCTCCAAGCTGCTCGCATTCATCCATGTGATTGAGACAGAGAGGATACTAACAGGAACGATATACCATGAAGAGATATGTGAAAAACACCTTTTTTTTTGGTAGCCAAACATGACGCAGAAAACGGACCAATTTCTCCTGCACAAATAATCTTTCAGGAAAAACGGAACATTTGCTATCTAACTGAGAGTCCCCTCATTGAAAATATCCGAAGTTCTTCAAAGGTAAATGATTTTATTTGAATGGTTTTGTGGTTTTTGTGAAAATGTTGCCTGCTGAATGCTAACGCTAAGTGCTAACGCTAGCTATCAATAGCTATCAACAAATGCTTGTTTTGCTATGGTTGAGAAGCATATTTTTGAAAATCTGAGATGACAGTGTTAACAAAATTTCATTTCATTTGCGATTTTCATGAATAGTTAACGTTGTGTTATGCTAATGAGCTTGCGGATAGATTTACACAAGCTTGAGGCTGTAGTCACGATCCCGGATCCGGGATGGCTCGACGCAAGAAGTTAAACTGTTCTGTGTCCTTTTTCTCTCTTCCCCTCTGCCTTTCTTGGTGTACATGGAACCTGTCTCACATGCACAGTCTGGAGGAAGAAGGATACCTTGACTTGTCAAATTCTATCCACCTCTTCTGTGCGTGATATGTGTTCAGATCTGTGAGCAGATTGGCAGCATTTCACAGAGAGTTGGAATAATCACCCGATAAGTACGGAGGCGAACCTGACGCCTCTCCAGCTGTGGCATATCGGAATGCTCCAAACACCTGTGTATATATATTTTTGCCTTAGCACTACACAGCTGATTCAAATGATCAAGTCATCATCAAGCTTCAAGTGGTATGTATGTCTAATAATGACATTATCTTCTATTGTTTGTCCTCATGTGTCTGTTTTTCAGCAAACCGTACTCTTTGGCCACTTAGTGTGGACAACAGGTGAGACCACACACACACAATAACTGTCTCTCTCCTTCACTTCATCCCTCTCCCAATTGTCCCAAAATCCTCTAGGTTATATCAGCTGTGTCGGTGAACCCCTCCCGCATCTGATCTGGCTGACACAGAGGACACAGCATGATCATAGGTGAGAGGTCAGGTCAACAGGAAGTATTATTAAAGAGATGCTTTACATTGAAATACAGATAGAGATGTAGTAGTCCCAGAGTTAATGAGCCAAGGTCAGTTTTGAGTTTCACTTCCTGATGATCATGATGACTGACCGCGTTAGAATAAAAAAAACAATGCCTAATCATGCTCTCTATCCATCTGTCTCTCGTCTGCATGTATGTTTTGATGTGAGTGTGGAAGCCATTCCCGCCATCACCACCTCAACCTTCGGGCCAACCGGGGGCCGGTTAGGAGACACCGCTAGAGACAATGTGAGAGAATATTAGGGTAGCACTGTAATTCATGAATCATATGCTGTCTGCCTCTGTCTTACCTCTTTCCCTTTCGGTCTTCTACACCTCTCCCCACCTTGTCTTTCTTACTCGTTCTATAATGCACACCATATGTGCATTTAAGTACAGATTGAATTTGTATTTATAATATAACATTACAATTTTCATAATTATAATGCATTATGTATTTATAACACCTGGATAATGAACCTCTTTCAATAAAGCGTTTCAAATTCTCCACTGGTTAAGTATCTTGTTGAAAAACTATCCTGTGTCCTCAGATTAATGCAGATAAAGGGAGTTAGATATGCATAGTTTACTTCTTCTGGATATGTGAATTACAAATCAGCCTTTACTTTAAATCATTTTTCTAGTCTATTGCATAGTTACAATGTGTAATCATTGATGTCCCGGGAGCAGGAGTGGTAAACACTGTTGAAGTGTATAATTGTAAAACATACATGCAGACACAGCATCATTTAAATAATGAAGTTTGATACACCTGGTATTGGATATGACTGAAAAAGATTGTCTCCGAGATTTATACCTGAACCACACCTTTATTTGCCAAGGAAGAGTAGATGATCAGTGAATATATTCAATGTAGAGGCTACAACGTGGGAATCTCATGCGTGGTAATAACTACAGAACATGTATATAGGACTTGCGTCCTTGGCACAATAAAGTTATTATATTCTACTCAATCCATAGGCTTCATTAATGCCACCCAGTCTTGAAGTTTGATACAACAACTTTGATAGCTGAGGTTCATAGATTTGTATGAATATTAGTTCAGAACCTAACGTTTTAGGGTCCAAACACAGATCGGCAACATACTGCTAGCTACAAATCCATAGGCAGAAAGTAATTTTTATCCTGCACTACACAATAAGCAAGTAAATAGCTAGCTATGTTACTTCAGCTGCATTGGAAGGCAAGCTTACGTATTTGTACTTTTCAATTTGCAGTAAATGCTTTAGCTAGCTAGATTCTTTACATCCACTGTTTCACAAGACGACAGCCTGGTTTTCTCAGAATTCCCTAAAACATTAAACAACATGAATTACAAATTCAATTTAGCTAGCTAATTGTAGCTAGTCAGAACATATTAAATAGCGATTTTCGTAAAATAACTTTATGACAAAAAAATGCAATTTGTACATCAATTGTACATCTTTTGCTTGACTTATGACGTTATAACAACTTACATTTTGTGACACTTATGTTGTGTCAGCCATCTTTGCTGAAGAAAGTAACCAGGGACCGGTGGCTCGCATCAAAATTCGTCATTGGAATCACTCGATATGATTGGTCATATAAAAACCTTGGGACCCAAATGCATTGTTATGCAGGTGAATGAGGACCCAAAAGCGACTTGGCGAAAACAGAGTCTTTAATCCAGTTTAAGGAAATAGCAATACTCCTAGACAAATCGGAGCGGTAAATAAAGCATACAAACAATTTCACTCGTAATCACGAGAACTGACTGGAGACTCGATAATAAACTGCAGGTTGCCTCGGGAAGGCACTTGACCGTAGCAGACTCAGACACCTGCTCACCACGCAGCATCTGAGGGAAACACGACACGACAGGGCGATACAAAGACACAGCACGGTGAACAATATACAAGGATCCGACAGGGCAGAAACGGAAAACAAGGGGAGAAATAGGGACTCTAATCAGGGGAAAAGATAGGGAACAGGTGTGGGAAGACTAAATGATTGATTAGGGGAATAGGAACAGCTGGGAGCAGGAACGGAACGATAGAGAGAAGAGAGAGAGGAAGGGAGAGAGAAAAAAGGGGAACGAACCTAAAAAGACCAGCAGGGGGAAAACGAACAGAAGGAAAAGCAAAATGACAAGACAATATAAGACAAAACATGACAGTACCCCCCCACTCACCGAGCGCCTCCTGGCGCACTCGAGGAGGAATCCTGGCGGCAACGGAGGAAATCATCAATCAGTGAACGGTCCAGCACGTCCCGAGACGGAACCCAACTCCTCTCCTCAGGACCGTAACCCTCCCAATCCACTAAGTATTGGTGACCCCATCCCCGAGAACGCATGTCCATGATCCTACGTACCTTGTAAATAGGTGCGCTCTCGACAAGGACGGGAGGGGGGAAGGGAAGACGAACGGGGGTGCAAAGAAAGGGCTTGACACAGGAGACATGGAAGACAGGATGGACGCGACGAAGATGTCGCGGAAGAAGCAATCGCACAGCGACAGGATTGACGACCTGGGAGACACGGAACGGACCAATGAACCGCGGAGTCAACTTACGAGAAGCTGTCGTAAGAGGAAGGTTGCGAGTGGAAAGCCACACTCTCTGGCCGCAACAATACCTTGGACTCTTAATCCTACGTTTATTGGCGGCTCTCACAGTCTGTGCCCTGTAACGGCAAAGTGCAGACCTCACCCTCCTCCAGGTGCGCTCACAACGTTGGACAAACGCTTGAGCGGAGGGAACGCTGGACTCGGCAAGCTGGGATGAGAACAGAGGAGGCTGGTAACCCAGACTACTCTGAAACGGAGATAACCCGGTAGCAGACGAAGGAAGCGAGTTGTGAGCGTATTCTGCCCAGGGAAGCTGTTCTGCCCAAGACGCAGGGTTTCTGAAAGAAAGGCTGCGTAGTATGCGACCAATCGTCTGATTGGCCCTCTCTGCTTGACCGTTAGACTGGGGATGAAACCCGGAAGAGAGACTGACGGACGCACCAATCAAACGACAGAACTCCCTCCAAAACTGTGACGTTAATTGCGGACCTCTGTCTGAAACGGCGTCTAACGGGAGGCCATGAATTCTGAACACATTCTCGATGATGATTTGTGCCGTCTCCTTAGCGGAAGGAAGTTTAGCGAGAGGAATGAAATGTGCCGCCTTAGAGAACCTATCGACAACCGTAAGAATCACAGTCTTCCCCGCAGACAAAGGCAGACCGGTAATGAAGTCTAGGGCGATGTGAGACCATGGTCGAGAAGGAATGGGGAGCGGTCTGAGACGACCGGCAGGAGGAGAGTTACCTGACTTAGTCTGCGCGCAGTCCGAACAAGCAGCCACGAAACGGCGCGTGTCACGCTCCTGAGTCGGCCACCAAAAGCGCTGGCGAATAGAAGCAAGAGTGCCTCGAACACCGGGATGACCAGCTAACTTGGCAGAGTGAGCCCACTGAAGAACAGCCAGACGAGTGGAAACAGGAACGAAAAGAAGGTTACTAGGACAAGCGCGCGGCGACGCAGTGTGCGTGAGTGCTTGCTTAACCTGTCTTTCAATTCCCCAGACTGTCAACCCGACAACACGCCCATAAGGAAGAATCCCCTCGGGATCAGTAGAAGCCACAAAAGAACTAAAAAGACGGGATAAGGCATCAGGCTTGGTGTTCTTGCTACCCGGACGGTAAGAAATCACAAACTCGAAACGAGCGAAAAATAACGCCCAACGAGCTTGACGAGCATTAAGTCGTTTGGCAGAACGGATGTACTCAAGGTTCTTATGGTCTGTCCAAACGACAAAAGGAACGGTCACCCCCTCCAACCACTGTCGCCATTCGCCTAGGGCTAAGCGGATGGCGAGCAGTTCGCGGTTACCCACATCATAGTTGCGTTCAGATGGCGACAGGCGATGAGAAAAATAAGCGCAAGGATGAACCTTATCGTCAGACTGGAAGCGCTGGGATAGAATGGCTCCCACGCCTACCTCTGAAGCGTCAACCTCGACAATGAATTGTCTAGTGACGTCAGGAGTAACGAGGATAGGAGCGGACGTAAAACGTTGTTTTAGAAGATCAAAAGCTCCCTGGGCGGAACCGGACCACTTAAAACACGTCTTGACAGAAGTAAGAGCTGTGAGAGGGGCAGCAACTTGACCGAAATTACGAATGAAACGCCGATAGAAATTAGCGAAACCTAGAAAGCGCTGCAACTCGACACGTGACCTTGGAACGGGCCACTCACTGACAGCTTGGACCTTAGCGGAATCCATCTGAATGCCTTCAGCGGAAATAACGGAACCGAGAAAAGTAACGGAGGAGACATGAAAAGAGCACTTCTCAGCCTTCACGTAGAGACAATTCTCTAAAAGGCGCTGGAGAACACGTCGAACGTGCTGAACATGAATCTCGAGTGACGGTGAAAAAATCAGGATATTGTCAAGGTAGACAAAAACAAAGATGTTCAGCATGTCTCTCAGAACATCATTAACTAATGCCTGAAAAACAGCTGGCGCATTGGCGAGACCAAACGGCAGAACCCGGTACTCAAAATGCCCTAACGGAGTGTTAAACGCCGTTTTCCACTCGTCCCCCTCTCTGATGCGCACGAGATGGTAAGCGTTACGAAGGTCCAACTTAGTAAAGCACCTGGCTCCCTGCAGAATCTCGAAGGCTGATGACATAAGGGGAAGCGGATAACGATTCTTAACCGTTATGTCATTCAGCCCTCGATAATCCACGCAGGGGCGCAGAGTACCGTCCTTTTTCTTAACAAAAAAAACCCCGCCCCGGCCGGAGAGGAAGAAGGCACTATGGTACCGGCGTCAAGAGACACAGACAAATAATCCTCGAGAGCCTTACGTTCGGGAGCCGACAGAGAGTATAGTCTACCCCGAGGAGGAGTGGTCCCCGGAAGGAGATCAATACTACAATCATACGACCGGTGAGGAGGAAGGGAGTTGGCTCGGGACCGACTGAAGACCGTGCGCAGATCATGATATTCCTCCGGCACTCCTGTCAAATCGCCAGGTTCCTCCTGAGAAGTGGGGACAGAAGAAATGGGAGGGATGGCAGACATTAAACACTTCACATGACAAGAAACGTTCCAGGATAGGATAGAATTACTAGACCAATTAATAGAAGGATTATGACATACTAGCCAGGGATGACCCAAAACAACAGGTGTAAAAGGTGAACGAAAAATCAAAAAAGAAATAGTCTCACTGTGGTTACCAGATACTGTGAGGGTTAAAGGTAGTGTCTCAAATCTGATACTGGGAAGATGACTACCATCTAAGGCGAACATGGGCGTAGGCTTGTCTAACTGTCTGAAAGGAATGTCATGTTTCCGAGCCCATGCTTCGTCCATGAAACAACCCTCAGCCCCAGAGTCTATCAAGGCACTGCATGTAAGCACCCGAACCGGTCCAGCGTAGATGGACCGACATAGTAGTACAGGATCTAGATGGAGAGACCTGAGTAGTAGCGCTCACCAGTAGCCCTCCGCTTACTGATGAGCTCTGGCTTTTACTGGACATGAATTGACAAAATGTCCATCAAATCCGCAATAGAGGCACAGGCGGTTGGTGATCCTCCGTTCCCTCTCCTTAGTCGAGATGCGAATACCTCCCAGCTGCATGGGCTCAGTCTCTGAGCCAGAGGAGGGAGATGGTTGCGATGCGGAGCAGGGAAACACCGTTGACGCGAGCTCTCTTCCACGAGCTTGGTGACGAAGATCTACCCGTCGTTCTATGCGGATGGCGAGAGCAATCAAAGAGTCCACACTGGAAGGAACCTCCCGGGAGAGAATCTCATCTTTGACCACTGCGTGGAGTCCCTCCAGAAAACGAGCGAGCAGCGCCGGCTCGTTCCAGTCACTAGAGGCAGCAAGAGTGCGAAACTCTATAGAGTAATCCGTTATGGATCGATCACCTTGGCATAGGGAAGCCAGGGCCCTAGAAGCCTCCCTACCAAAAACTGAACGGTCAAAAACCCGAATCATCTCCTCTTTAAAGTTCTGGTAATTGTTTGAACAATCAGCCCTTGCCTCCCAGATAGCTGTGCCCCACTCTCGAGCCCGGCCAGTAAGGAGTGAAATGACGTAAGCAACCCGAGCTCTCTCTAGAGTATGTGTTGGGTTGGAGAGAGAACACAATATCACACTGGGTGAGAAAGGAGCGGCACTCCTTGGGCTGCCCGGAGTAGCAAGGTGGGTTATTAACCCTAGGTTCCGGAGGCTCGGCAGACCAGGAAGTAACAGGTGGCACGAGACGAAGACTCTGGAACTGTCCAGAGAGATCGGAAACCTGAGCGGCCAGGTTCTCCATGGCATGACGAGCAGCAGACAATTCCTGCTCGTGTCTGCCGAGCATGGCTCCTTGGATCTCGACGGCAGTGTTACGAGCGTCTGTAGTCGCTGGGTCCATTCTTTGGTCGGATCCTTCTGTTATGCAGGTGAATGAGGACCCAAAAGCGACTTGGCGAAAACAGAGTCTTTAATCCAGTTTAAGGAAATAGCAATACTCCTAGACAAATCGGAGCGGTAAATAAAGCATACAAACAATTTCACTCGTAATCACGAGAACTGACTGGAGACTCGATAATAAACTGCAGGTTGCCTCGGGAAGGCACTTGACCGTAGCAGACTCAGACACCTGCTCACCACGCAGCATCTGAGGGAAACACGACACGACAGGGCGATACAAAGACACAGCACGGTGAACAATATACAAGGATCCAACAGGGCAGAAACGGAAAACAAGGGGAGAAATAGGGACTCTAATCAGGGGAAAAGATAGGGAACAGGTGTGGGAAGACTAAATGATTGATTAGGGGAATAGGAACAGCTGGGAGCAGGAACGGAACGATAGAGAGAAGAGAGAGAGGAAGGGAGAGAGAAAAAAGGGGAACGAACCTAAAAAGACCAGCAGGGGGAAAACGAACAGAAGGAAAAGCAAAATGACAAGACAATATAAGACAAAACATGACATGCATAATGGGTGCTCTACCTCCCCCTTGTGGTTGTCTGGAGCAATGAAGCCGTGATGCTGGGTACCTCTAAGTCCCTCTGTGTAAGCTCGCAACTTTTAAAGGAGGAACTACTGTATGTTATCCAAAGCGTTGGTGACTGTGACTGTGCTGTCAGATTCTCCCCTCATAAATTCAAAACGTGTCCCTCTCGGAGCGTTCAGAGCGCACACCAGACGCTCTGGCAGATGAGTAGGGTTGATCCGAACGTTCTGATGTCACAGCGGCCATCAAGCACCCAAGCTAACTGGCTAACATTGGCAAGCTTGTTAGATACTTCCAGACACATAATGAGAGAACACCCAACTCTGACCATTTCTCTTGCCCTAGCAGAGCTAGTAAGACTGTTTTCATGTCATCCAGAGCGTGACTAACTGTGCTGCAGGCAACAATTTAAACACGCCTTTTGACAATGTTTACTGACACGGCCATATTGAACAGGTGTTGAGCATTCGTAAATTTGTCAGCGAATTTGCCACCTATGTCAATCAACAGTTGTCTCGGTGACCTCATGAGCATTCTATTGAAATGGTTACTTGAATTCTGGAGTCTTTTGTTAAGAAATGTAGATAGCTAGCTAGCTAAACAATGAAACATAATCCCAACTCATGATGTTACTACCCTGCATGAATCTGCAGGTAGCGAACCAACCAGGTTCAATGTTAACTAGCTAACAATAGGCTATAACTAGCAAAGCAAATGGGTCTGAGATACGAAACATATTACTACAAAGATCATACACGTAATGTTAGTTAGCGAGCCAGCCAGCTAACATTAGCTAGCTAGCTAACAGTTTGCTTGAACTGTAAATGAAAATGACTTTCTGACAAAATTTGAAATGTGTGATTTTTGAAAATGTAGCTCGCTAGACTATGTTACCCGTATACATGGATGGACGCTTCTCCCTCTCTGTCACGAATGCCATGGTTGCCCTTAGTCCCTCTAGGGACTCTCCTGGAAGAAGCTAGCTAGCTTACAAAGAATAACAACAAAAAATATCTAGTTAACAGAAGAAAGGAAGACAAAATAAGGACAAAAGAAGGACAGAAGAAAAAGGAAAAGAAAGAGGACAACAAAGTGAAACAGTCAGCACTTCTATTGCAACTTCGTATTTCGTCGTCCTAACGTAGTCTACACTGCTATCTGCCCAGCAGCTAGCCAGCTAGCAAACGTCCACCGTCTACCGAATAGCAGCACTGTAGAAACTATTACACTCAACTGAACGACTTGATTAGTGTAGTGTTAGCTAGCGACATAGTTGTCTTTGCTGTCTTCGTATCCAAGATAATTGTGTAGTTTAGAGCGTGTAGTCTTAGAGTGATTATCTTAATTTACCGAGGTTAGCTAGCCAGCTATTTGTCGTCCTTAACGTAGGAGACACTGCTAGCTAGCCAACAGCTAGCCAACGTCTACTGAATAGAACTTCCGCACTCAACAACCCGGTCGCATTCCGCTTTGCTCCACAGGTAGTATCACATTTTTCATTTCATTTCATTACAGCACAACGGTTTGATTTGTTTGATCGTAGCTAGCTACATAGCTAGCTACATAGCCGTCTGTGTATCAAAGATAATTGTGTAGTCTAGAGCGATTTTCTAGGTTAGCTAGCCAGCTATTGTCGTTCTTTTAACGCAACGTAACGTAATCAACACTGCTAGCTAGCCAGCTAGCCCCGAATAGCAGCACTGTAGAAACTACTACACTCAACGGAACGACTTGATTAGTGTAGTGTCAACAACGCAGCCACTGTCAGCTAGCCTACAAAGTCAACAACGCAGCCACTGCCAGCTAGCCTACTTCAGCAGTACTGTATCATTTTTAATAATTTTAGTCAATAAGATTCTTGCTACGTAAGCTTAACTTTCTGAACATTCGAGACGTGTAGTCCACTTGTCATTCCAATCTCCTTGCATTAGCGTAGCCTCTTCTGTAGCCTGTCAACTATGTGTCTGTCTATCCCTGTTCTCTCCTCTCTGCATAGACCATACAAACGCTCCACACCGCGTGGCCGCTGCCACCCTAATCTGGTGGTCCCAGCGCGCACGACCCACGTGGAGTTCCAGGTCTCCGGTAGCCTCTGGAACTGCCGATCTGCAGCCAACAAGGCAGAGTTCATCTCAGCCTATGCCTCCCTCCAGTCCCTCGACTTCTTGGCACTGACAGAAACATGGATCACCACAGATAACACTGCTACTCCTACTGCTCTCTCTTCGTCCGCCCACGTGTTCTCGCACACCCCGAGAGCTTCTGGTCAGCGGGGTGGTGGCATAGGGATCCTTATCTCTCCCATGTGGTCATTCTCTCTTTCTCCCCTTACCCATCTGTCTATCGCCTCCTTTGAATTTCATGCTGTCACAGTTACCAGCCCTTTCAAGCTTAACATCCTTATCATTTATCGCCCTCCAGGTCCCCTCGGAGAGTTCATCAATGAGCTTGATGCCTTGATAAGCTCCTTTCCTGAGGACGGCTCACCTCTCACAGTTCTGGGCGACTTTAACCTCCCCACGTCTACCTTTGACTCATTCCTCTCTGCCTCCTTCTTTCCACTCCTCTCCTCTTTTGACCTCACCCTCTCACCTTCCCCCTACTCACAAGGCAGGCAATACGCTCGACCTCATCTTTACTAGATGCTGTTCTTCCACTAACCTCATTGCAACTCCCTCCAAGTCTCCGACCACTACCTTGTATCCTTTTCCCTCTCGCTCTCATCCAACACTTCCCACACTGCCCCTACTCGGATGGTATCGCGCCGTCCCAACCTTCGCTCTCTCTCCCCCGCTACTCTCTCCTCTTCCATCCTATCATCTCTTCCCTCTGCTCAAACCTTCTCCAACCTATCTCCTGATTCTGCCTCCTCAACCCTCCTCTCCTCCCTTTCTGCATCCTTTGACTCTCTATGTCCCCTATCTTCCAGGCCGGCTCGGTCCTCCCCTCCCGCTCCGTGGCTTGACGACTCAATGCGAGCTCACAGAACAGGGCTCCGGAAGGCCGAGCGGAAATGGAGGAAAACTCGCCTCCCTGCGGACCTGGCATCCTTTCACTCCCTCCTCTCTACATTTTCCTCCTCTGTCTCTGCTGCTAAAGCCACTTTCTACCACTCTAAATTCCAAGCATCTGCCTCTAACCCTAGGAAGCTCTTTGCCACATTCTCCTCCCTCCTGAATCCCCCCCTCCTCCCTCTCTGCAGATGACTTCGTCAACCATTTTGAAAAGAAGATCGACGACATCCGATCCTCGTTTGCTAAGTCAAACAACACCGCTGGTTCTGCTCACACTGCCCTACCCTGTGCTCTGACCTCTTTCTCCCCTCTCTCTCCAGATGAAATCTCGCGTCTTGTGACGGCCGGCCGCCCAACAACCTGCCCGCTCGACCCTATCCCCTCCTCTCTTCTCCAGACCATTTCGGAGACCTTCTCCCTTACCTCACCTCGCTCATCAACTTATCCTGACCGCTGGCTACGTCCCTTCCGTCTTCAAGAGAGCGAGAGTTGCACCCCTTCTGAAAAAACCTACACTCGATCCCTCCGATGTCAACAACTACAGACCAGTATCCCTTCTTTCTTTTCTCTCCAAAACTCTTGAACGTGCCGTCCTTGGTCAGCTCTCCCGCTATCTCTCTCAGAATGACCTTCTTGATCCAAATCAGTCAGGTTTCAAGACTAGTCATTCAACTGAGACTGCTCTTCTCTGTATCACGGAGGCGCTCCGCACCGCTAAAGCTAACTCTCTCTCCTCTGCTCTCATCCTTCTAGACCTATCGGCTGCCTTCGATACTGTGAACCATCAGATCCTCCTCTCCATCCTCTCCGAGTTGGGCATCTCCGGCGCGGCCCACGCTTGGATTGCGTCCTACCTGACAGGTCGCTCCTACCAGGTGGCGTGGCGAGAATCTGTCTCCTCACCACGCGCTCTCACCACTGGTGTCCCCAGGGCTCTGTTCTAGGCCCTCTCCTATTCTCGCTATACACCAAGTCACTTGGCTCTGTCATAACCTCACATGGTCTCTCCTATCATTGCTATGCAGACGACACACAATTAATCTTCTCCTTTCCCCTTCTGATGACCAGGTGGCGAATCGCATCTCTGCATGTCTGGCAGACATATCAGTGTGGATGACGGATCACCACCTCAAGCTGAACTTCGGCAAGACGGAGCTGCTCTTCCTCCCGGGGAAGGACTGCCCGTTCCATGATCTCGCCATCACGGTTGACAACTCCATTGTGTCCTCCTCCCAGAGCGCTAAGAACCTTGGCGTGATCCTGGACAACAAACTGTCGTTCTCAACTAACATCAAGGCGGTGGCCCGTTCCTGTAGGTTCATGCTCTACAACATCCGCAGAGTACGACCCTGCCTCACACAGGAAGCGGCGCAGGTCCTAATCCAGGCACTTGTCATCTCCCGTCTGGATTACTGCAACTCGCTGTTGGCTGGGCTCCCTGCCTGTGCCATTAAACCCCTACAACTCATCCAGAACGCCGCAGCCCGTCTAGTGTTCAACCTTCCCAAGTTCTCTCACGTCACCCCGCTCCTCCGCTCTCTCCACTGGCTTCCAGTTGAAGCTCGCATCCGCTACAAGACCATGGTGCTTGCCTACGGAGCTGTGAGGGGAACGGCACCTCAGTACCTCCAGGCTCTGATCAGGCCCTACACCCAAATAAGGGCACTGCGTTCATCCACGTCTGGCCTGCTCGCCTCCCTACCACTGAGGAAGTACAGTTCCCGCTCAGCTCAGTCAAAACTGTTCGCTGCTCTGGCTCCCCAATGGTGGAACAAACTCCCTCACGACGCCAGGACAGCGGAGTCAATCACCACCTTCCGGAGACACCTGAAACCCCACCTCTTTAAGGAATACCTAGGATAGGATAAAGTAATCCTTCTCACCCCCCTTAAAATATTTAGATGCACTATTGTAAAGTGGTTGTTCCACTGGATGTCATAAGGTGAATGCACCAATTTGTAAGTCGCTCTGGATAAGAGCGTCTGCTAAATGACTTAAATGTAAATGTAATGTAGTTTGAAGATGTAATCTGCAGACAGGTGTTTTCTCCTTCACTTTAGCTCTCATACTCAAATTCCACTGATTTCAAAACCCGGTCCTCCTGAAAGTGGAGAGCAACAAACACTTATGCAGTTCTACTATGTGATATCTTTAAAAAAAAGTCACAAAGAATTACGTATAAATACCGAACAGCTCAAATAAAATGGCGCACGACATAGCAGGTGACCTTAATCATACATTCAATTAGATTGACAGATGCAGCAATAAAAGAGGCAAATTAAATGCAATCTAAAACGTGACAATTTGAGATTACTCCTCCCAACTCAAAAAGAATAGTCCTTTATTCTCTCAAAGTAAAACAAGCTGTTCAAGAATTGACTACATTTTTATTTCCAAAAATGCTTTGAACAATTTACTGAAAATGCTCTGAACAATCATGCTTAACTATACCGACAGAAATTACACTTAGCGACAGAATATAGAGAATGAACAGAGCATCTTGAAGACCAGAAATGTATTAATTAAATACCTAAATTAAAAAAGAAAATCTTTACCAATACAAATGTAGACATAGAGAACAGTGAAAAGCCACCCCCCAATATCATTTGGGATTCTTTTAAGGTGTACATTAGGGGAATGATAATCAAACTCTGCA